>NW_005187753.1:389297-391144 GCF_000239375.1 Pundamilia nyererei | reverse complement strand
GCATCGTCAGAAGGAAAGTTGATAAAATAAATTACAAATTTTGTATTGTTCAATACATATGCGTACCGAACCGAAAGCACTGTATCGAACGGTTCAATATCGACACGAATATCGTTGCACCCCTAGCATTTAGGTATTTTCTTAGTGGAGTGTTTGACAGTTTGTTTTCTTAAAATCTTTTACAGGTTTTAGAAAACTTTTCAGATGCACCCATGACTCCTAAACAAATTCTGCATGTCATCCAGACCAAGGGGCTGAAGGAGATGAGGTCAGAAACACGCACACTCATGCACACACACAAAAATTTGCAAGCTGATAATAATAATAGCAGGCTGCAAATGTATGCACACACTCACCTGAGAATAACAGATGAGGATCTATGATGAAGTGCAGTGACAGTGACAACTATTTGTCCATTATTTATCCTGATTGAAAAAGCCATATTTATAAGTAGTAGTGTAATCTTAGATGAAGTACTGATTGATAGATGACAAACTATATGTGGTGCTGAAGTTGTAGTAGTAGTTTTTTCTAAAACATTGTGGTTTACAAATTCACAGAATTTTAACCTTATATATTTTTAATGCTCTTATTCTGTTTTTAGCAGGAAATGAACTGATCACGTATTAGCTGAAATGTCACTGTGTTTATAAATTAAGTTTTTTTCCCCCCTCTTTACATGGACGGTTTGGCCTGCTGCTGATCTAAACAGAAGGTATGTTGGTCAATACATATTATTGTATATGTTACACATTGATATGCATTTTTTTACAACTGGGTGTTCGTGAAACGTCATGGTGGCACACCAAGTTTTCGATTGTTTGCCATGAAGTACGAAGCTGCTGTAACTGGAAGTGTGTGGGTGCGTGCGTGTGTGTGTGTGTGTGTGTGTGTGTGTGTACATGTGTACAGTGGTACAGCTCCTTTGGCCTGCCTGGTCACCATGCTGCATTCCCAAGTGAGAGGGGATCGAGTCAAGAACAGCATCTTCTTCAAGCTACCTGGACGAATGAGTCTTTTTACTCTCAAGGTACTGAATCAACAATTCCCAAAATAATATTCTCCCAAATTCTGATGCAACTCTCAGCTTGTGTTCGTTATATTCACAGTGGTGAATCTTTGCTACAAAAGTACTTGCTCACTGACTTATTACTAAATATTTGTACTAGTAGCTCCTGAAGTGCTCCACTTTTTTCCTAAACACCTGATGTTTTGATTGTTTAAAATTCTTCTTTGCACTGTTGGGTTTGACAGCGTACATTATGCCTGCGGAGAATACTGTTATTAAGAAGGGCATCGCCTACTCTGCACTCTTTTGCTCTGTAGAAAAACGCTCCCCAGTGGACAAAGGCAACCTCAGAGTCAGAGACACCATCAGAGCCGGCTGGGGGTACGACACCCCCAGCTTCCAGCAGCAGCACCCCGGCAGCAGGCTCAGCTGTTGCCCCAGTTGGTCCCACTGAGGCCACTGAACAGGAGAGCTGCGACTCCACTGAGACTACTGCTGCTGCCAGTGTGGACAATGATGGTAACATCATTAAGCCATGTGCTGGTCACCTCTTAGTGTGCATACCACATCCAGGGCTCTAGACTAACTTTTTGCGGTACGCCCATGCCATGGGCGTTCGGCACAAAAGTTAGGCGCACACAAATTTTATAATTTATACAATAGAATGTGTTTTTCTGGATACACTGTGCTTTTTCAGCTTTCAAAGATTGATGACACCGTGTCAGAGCACTGGCTATGAATTTCAGAAGGATCAGGCCTTAACTTAACAGAAAAGTTAGCAATAGTTCTTTTCCTATTACAGCTACATCCACTTCTGTCGTGCCTAGGCTGCTCACTA
>NW_005187753.1:371630-388219 GCF_000239375.1 Pundamilia nyererei | reverse complement strand
GCAGTCGCACCACTGAAAAATTTGGTCGCATTTGCGACCAAATTGGTCGCACTCTAGAGCCCTGACATCCCTTTGTCTTTTCCTTAATGATGCTATGCAGTCATTCTGTTAGTCTAGTTGTTTGCAGCTCCACCTCAGCAGTGGTGCTTTGCTAGTCAGAGAGCTAAAACAAAAGGTAAACAGTAAATGATGGCAGGATAGTGTCCTGTATACTGAACTGCATATCAGTAAGACGTACCAATTTAGCACATTTATATTCTCAGATGTGTTCGTTACATGTGTTCGTTACATTGAATTAATTAGGATGTCCGAGTCTGATGTGGCCTCACAGATAAAAAGTGTCTGTCACTCCAGACCAGACCATGTAAATCATGAAGATGACTTGATTCCTTGGCCCCTGTTATGCAGCAGCCAGCAGTAAACACAATTATTATTATTTTAAAGTAACCATTTTACTAGACTGAAAACAATAATGGTGTCATTAATAGAGATTAAGGTCAAATTTGTCAATATTGGGTAGAAGCCACAAATAAGCTTGAGTTTGGGTAGAAGCCATTTCATCGTCTTAGTTAAGACGTAAAAAATTTAAGTTCTTTGCTACTTGCGGCTGCACTCCCACCTTGTAAATGTTAAGTGTATCTGCTGTTTGCAAACATGTGGAATAGTGATTATTTTTCTTTGGCTTGAAGCTTCGGTTGATGAGAGTTCATCCAGCGCCTCCTGCTCCGTGGAGCTACAGGCTCCCAGCAGCCAGCCTCAGACTCGCCTCAGCAGGTCAGCAGGACAGCAGGGTCGCACTGACACACAGCAGACCCAGCACGCGCAGACCAGACTGAGCCGCTCAAGACAGGTAGGGCCCTGCATGACACTATTTGTGGCTCCATGTCTAAAAAGAAATGTGATGTGTTTACTAGTCACACTTTTTAAGCAGTCTGCAATGTCATGCTGTACGGTACTTATACTGTGCTGCTGCCTAATTGTGTGTAACATAGATATACAACACTTCATTCAGTCATTTCAGAATCATTTTTTATATAGCAGAATTAAAAGTAATGTATATAATTTAGCTAAGAAGGTAGACCAGTTTATCTACTAAACAAAAGCCTGGTGGTGTGATTCCAGTCTGCATACCAAATCCAAAGCCTTGAGCAAGGTACTAACCCCAAGGTACTATCAAGAGTGTAAATGTTGGCTAGAAAAAGTTGGTGTGAAGCATGTTGTGTGAAGAGTGCTCAGCTAGAATAGAAAAGCACTATATAGGAAATGCTCCTTTTACCGTTTGGCTTATTTTGCAAAAAATTAAAAACATTTAAAACTGTTGAGTAGGGCTGCCACAAATGATTATTTTGATAGTTGACTAGTCACCGATTATTTTTGTGATTAGTCAACTAATCAGATCATGCATCCATTGGACGTTAAACACACAGCTTATTGCACCAGCATGCGTCTGCTCTTATATGACTTATATGATCATTACATTAAACACTTCAAGCTGTAAGCTATGTGCTAACTAAAAATAAAGACAAGATGATAGTTTATTAAAGTTTTAATGAAATTTGCAGATGGTCTCGGTGGAGTTTAATAAACTCGGCCGTCTGTTCTTTCTATGTAAAATATAACAGGACACTGGAGTAAACTCTCGACCATCTCACACTTCTGTTTAATCAGTTCTTATATATCATGTTTAACCTGAGTAGCGAAAGACTGCGGGGGGTTTGAAAATGATGTGCCAGGAGTTCGCTGTTCTCGCCAGCTCTAGTGAGCCTTGAACCCTCTAGCTATCGAGCTGGTGGATAACAGACGTCTCTGAAAACATCGGAGCACTTTTACAAATATGTGATGTCTTGATAAACCGAGCAGATATTTCTGTCTTCGAATTTTGACATGCTTCGCTGCATCCCTGTAACGTAATTGGCCTACAAATGCGGCCTCTGAAGGATGCTGCTGCTGAATTTTCTTCTTATTCGGGGTTTAACGGCAGCTGGTATCCCTGGACATGCAGTGCTGCCATCTTCTGTTTCAGTCCGTTATTACACTCTTAAATCCTACTACTTATTCATGCGTCTTTCGGGATCTTACAAAGCTTCAAACGATGTGTCGATTATGAAATTACCGTATTTCCCGGACTACAAAGCGCACCTAACTACAAAGCCGCACAAGCTAAAATCAGGGGAAAATCCTGTTTTGTACATACATTAGCCGCACCTGACTAAAAGCCGCAGGTGTTTCAATGTTGACTTATCATATGTAAGAGAATATGCACAAAGGGAATTGTCAGGAAAGAGATGGCTGTTTGGAGACATCACTTTTATTAATATTTTGAAAAACAAGTTATGGGTACATATTTGCACATGTAGTACATAACAGTAGCCTACAGCACACCAGAAAAATAGATTCAGACTACCTTTTAGGCTCAGGTGCAGTGACACAGCTTTAACAAGAAGAAAAGTCAGTCATTCAGCACCATCTTTCTCTTCTTCCTGCGCACTAAAACCACCAAAGTCCTCTTCTCCAGTGTCGGATACAAACAGGCTCAGGATGGCTTCGTCATCCACTCTCCGCTTCTCTCCTTCGTTGTCACTTTCAAAACCAAAGAAATCCTCTTTGTCAGTGTCAGAGTTGAACACCCTCTGAAGGGTCGTGGCGGTGTCCTCCTCTCCATCATGCAGCAGTCCAGCCCTTCGAAATCCGTTGGTGATCGTGGATGTTTTCACACTTTTCCACGCTGTCAGAATCCACCGGTGGAGTTGGGCATAACTTGCTTTTCGCAAGTTTATCGCCGCTCATCATCCACGCCTCCCGCTGAACGCGTACCGCTACTTTGAAGTTTGTTTTTCGCGCTACTTCGTACGGCACTATGTTGCCTGGCGGACGGACATGTGACTAATATACCACTCTTGAACCCCGATCCTTCCGCCAGGCAACGTAGTGCTGTACAACAGCGGAACACACAAAACAAATCGTCTTACGATATGACAAAAATCATGGACAATCCATAGAAAAGCCGCACCTGACTAAAAGCCGCAGGGTTCAAAGCTTGTGCAAAAAGTAGCGGCTTATAGCCCGACAATTACGGTAGTCGTTAACGATTTTAATACTCGACATAATTGCGACTAGTCGACTAATTGTGGCAGCCCTGCTGTTGAGCATAGTTCTTACTGTGTTACGTAATTGAGGTTAGTTTTATTTTAATTTTAGTTTTATTTCTATAGTTCACAACACCAGTTTTCTCAGCAGTCTGAGAACGAAATGCTCTTTTGGGGTGATGCGGTACTATGAGGGCTATGATCAAACTTGACCATTTAGTTTTTTGAGATGACAGATTATATTTATATCATCAGAGTTTATTTAATTCTGCGTTTAGCAGGGAGCCGATAGAACTGATGTAATGTGCCAGAGCTATAGTCCGCCTCACTGTTGCGACTGAATCTCTTGAAGGCTTTTCACTCAGCTTTTAGAACAGTCCTACATCAACGTTCAACTATAAAATGAAACATTTCAAGAATTCTCCATTTAGACAAGGAAACATACCAGTCAAAAGTTTGGACACACATTCTCATTTAATGGTTTTTCTTTATTTTTACTTTACTTCTCCTTGCTACATTGAAAACACATACTGGAGACATCAAATACATGAAGCAAGATATATGGAGTTATGTAGCAAAGGTTCCTCAAAGTAGCCGCCCTTTGCTTTGTTGACAGTGCTGCAAACCCTCGGCCTTCTCTCAGTGAGCTTCATGATGTCGTCACCTGAAATGGTTTCACTTCACAGGTGTGCCTTGTCAGGGTTCATTGTTTGTTGAATTGACCTTGAATCCGCAGTCGAAAAAACCATCAAGCGTTATGATGAAACTGGCTCACATGAGGACTGTCCCATGAAAGAAAGACCCAGAGTCACCTCTGCTGCTGAGGATTAAAATTCATCAGAGTCACCAGCCTCAGAAATCACAAGTTAACAACAGCTCAGATTAGAGCCCAGATAAATGCCAAACAGAGCTCCAGTAGCAGACTGGAACGTCTTTTTTTGTTTACTACATAATTCCATATGTGTTCATTCATAATCTTGATGCCTTCAGTGAGAATATGCAGTGCGATATGTGAAATTTTTCCAACCGACAATCGTCAGTCCATTAACCGAGGATAGGCAACATATTCACGCAGGTGACTTTTTGATGGACAGAGCAATTAATTTTTTATCTGTTGTTTGGTCGAGTGTGTAAGACAGATAAATACTGGAACGGCATGTAAACATGGTTCCCTCCCCATCATTGTGTGGGGTGTTTTAGTTTTTTGTTTTTTTTTATAATTTAAATAAAATATTTTTTTTCTTACCATAGGCTACTGCCTTTCTTTCTTTCTGTTATGAGTTTGAGTATTATTATTAATTTTTTCCGTTAACTGCTTCTCTTGGCTTCCACCAACATTATTAGCCAACTTACTCATGGGCAAATAAATAAACCGCTCTTGTAAAAACGATCGGTGAAAGGCTCAGCCTATTGTCAATGGTCGATATATTAGTGTAATCGCCCAACCTTAGTAAATAGTCATGAACATAAAGAAAAAACATTAGATGAGAAGGTGCGCTCACAAAGTGGGCTTTAATAAGCCAAACTAAATCAAATGTGACTTACTAAGTAGTCAGGTACAAGCGAACAGTTACATTATTCCACTAGTAACAGCACTTCTGCATATGTCTGCCGTTTGTTTTCTACAGTCAGGAAGGCAGAGGAAGAAAGCTGTTATGATGCCTCGCGTCGTCCTCACCCCTCTTAAGGTGAATGGAGAGCATGTCCCCTCAGGTAAGAGCCTCTCTTGAATTCTCACACAGAATCAAGAAAAACACCTATTGCAAAAGTTGGAATACAGACTGTTGGCCATCCTGATCCAAGAGATATCAGTGTTATTGAAATTCATACTCATTGCCAACAGAATCATGTAAAATATACTGAAAAAAATTCAAGGTTTGATTCACCAGCCATCATATGCTGGATTGTACCAGTGTACCGGTCATAAATGTATGCATGAAGAGTCATATTTTTAAACTTGTTGATTTGTTGTTACACACCAGGGCTGGTACCTGGAAGCTTGTGCTAAGAAAGGTGTTTATGAGCAGTGCATGACTTTGTTGCTTTGCAGCTGAACTACAGCATCTGTCTACATCATCTTGAGTTAAAAGTTTTCTGGGGGGTTTGTCATGAATAGGTCCCATGAAGCGGAGTCGGGGAGGGGTGGATGTAGACTTTGAAACGCCAGGCTCCATCCTGGTCAACACCAACATCAGAGCTCTCATCAATACGCGGACATTCTTAGCTTTCCCGGTACACTCACAACAGCAGCTGCTGCAGCTGCTGCCTGAGGTGGACCGACAAGTAAGCGGTCTTTCTATTCTTTATTCCAGTTTATGTTTACTGTAATATTATATGTGCCAATATCTAGCACAGGGCAAATGAGAAACGAATTAAACGGATATTTTTAACACTTACTGCAGGGAGGAAGAAAAAAAGAGAATTTTGAGCTTGTAGATTTTTGATGTACAGCAGTAATTTCAGTAGTGCGCAGCGGTGTGCCTGCTCTGCTACAGACTTTTTGTATTCTTGGAATAATGAAATTTTAAATTCCTTATACAGTTATTTTATATGTGTACTTAAACGTTTTTAGTGTTGTACTTAGGGCACCAAACACTCAACTGTGTACTCATCACTTGACTTGTTGTCTCACGTCATTTTGTCTCTGGTTGTAGATTGGACCTGATGGCATGGCCAGACTGAGCAGTTCAGCTCTTAACAATGAATTTTTTACTCACGCCTCCCAGAGCTGGAAAGAGAGGCTGGGTGATGGTAAGTTTCTGGTCATTCATAGACAGATTGCCATGCTTTACTGACTTCATCACTGTTCTTCAATAGGGTTTGACATAATCAGTGGCCCAATGCCCCAGAGCCAGTAAAACAAGATTGTTAGGCAAGTTGTTTGGCCATCTGCTGTTTGCTCCAGTGGCTGTGTTTCCACCTATTGCAATTCCACAACTTCCTGTCTAAAAGGAATCCTCACTCACACGTAGTTTCTTCTTCAATTTAGTATGAAAGAAATAGAGACTTCTTAGTGACTGTGAAAACAGGATAAAAGATCTTCAATGAATTTATTTCAATATAGTTTTCAGACTGTAAAAATGTATTTAGGAAATCATGCAAAACGTTTTTAACCCAAGCAGCATCTATTTATCTGAATGAAAAAGGTTGATAGCACTGAAGATGATTTTATCATAGTTGCAATTTATGGTGCAGCATCTCTTCTGACACAGCAAGCTCAAAAACGACAGCACAAAGATCATGAACCTAGGTGGAGTGAAAGAAGCATTTTTCTTTTTCAATGGTGTTTAGTAGAGCAGGGCGATATGACCAAAAATATTTATCACGATATACATTTGAAAATTTGCGATAACGATATAACTGACAATATAACTGACACTAGACAAAATACTTTACAACTCCACAACTTTATTAGTGCAAAAAAAACAAACAAACATCAATGTATTTTCACTTAAATAAGCAGCTGTTTTATGTGAATTAAAGTTATATAAAAATTTAACAGTGCAAATGCAAATTCCTTGCTCACAGTTTAACCAAAAGGCATTTCCAGTGGAAATTGGCCGACATATCCTCAGCATAACCATGCATAATATCCACAAAACTTAAAAAGAGGTTATACACACACAATACGGTAATATTATGTTGAAGCACAGTACGTATCACTCCGCTAGGCTCCTGCCTACGATAGCCATAATGCTCCGACAATCCATCAAGCGGTGCGACTTCGTAGCTTAGCAAAGTCGTACTAAAACATTTGACAGATTTTCAAGTGCCGTGTACATAAAATCATTTCAAGGTCGGTAAACACAACCAGAGTTCATACATAAGGCACACGGGACTATAAGGGGCACTGTCAATTTTCAGAAAAATGAAAGGATTGATTTTAAATGTGCCGTATTTTCCAAAAAACATGGTAATAACGACGATAAATTCAGTCAATAAAGCTTTCAAATAAATTTAGAAGTTTGCTCTCCTACAAAGAAATGAAAACTTCTTGATTTATATGGTAGCTGTAATTGAGAGAGACACAATATGACTCAAAAATCCAGAAAGAGAACATTATATATAAGTTAGAAACTGATTTGCATGTCACTGATTGAAAGAAGTATTTGACTACAATTTTACCTACAACTCCAGCCAGAATTCTGGTTCACACAGATTGGGGGTATGCTCAATTACAGATACTCCCGATCACAACTCATGATGTATATAAATTTCCTCCATTCCAAACTTCTCCACCACCATGGCCAAGACCAAAAAGCTGTCAAAGGATGTCAGGGACAAGACTGTAAACCTGCACATGGCTGGAATGGACTATAAGATCATCAGAAGGCTTGGTGAGAAGGTAGCAACTGTTGATGAGATTGTTTGGAAATGGAAAAAGTATAAAATGGCCATCAGTTGCCCTGGGATGAGAACTGTACATGGATTGACTCTTCATATAATGCTTTTTTTTCTCTCCTTACTGTACCTGAGCACTGAAATTGCTTTATACAACATACCTCATTCACCTGTTCATAAAATACTTTTTCTGTGCCTGAGCATTTTGGATCTAACATTCACACACTTTCTTATTTCACTGAAGGCATGCAAATCAGTTGGTGTTTGGTTCATATTCTGTCTCTCTCCATTTAAATGAAACTACCATAAAAATTAGAGACTGTTCATTTCTACAGACATGAGCAAACTTACAAATTCAGTGGGGGATCAGATCATTATTTCCCCCACCATGTGAATATACAAAATTAGAGATAGAAAATTAAACTACCTAGCAGTTTATACGGTATTTAAATGCCCGTGAAAATCTGCAAATCACTTTTCACTAATTGAGGCCATTTTATGTGCATAAAAATTCCCTCAAGCATGACTTTAGTGAATAGGTCTATTGAGGTTTATGGTTAAAAAAAAAAAAAAGTTGAGATTTTCTGAAGCATTCCTATGACTACTAACACCTTTTTGACTAAAAATGCTAAATCCTTGACATGTGTTTGATCTGTTTAGGTGAGTTCACCCATGAGATGCAAGTGCGTTTCCGACAGGAAATGGAGAAAGAGAAGAAGGTAGAGGTGTGGAAGGAGAAGTTTTTTGAAGAGTATCATGGGCAAAAGTAAGAGCCAAA
Source organism: Pundamilia nyererei (assembly GCF_000239375.1). NCBI lineage: Eukaryota > Metazoa > Chordata > Actinopteri > Cichliformes > Cichlidae > Pundamilia > Pundamilia nyererei. The sequence continues at coordinate 380,014 of NW_005187753.1, read as the reverse complement.
TCATTTCATCTAAATTTAATGTATTGTTCACGTTTCAGTATTATTGCTAGACATGTAGTATCCTTTTAACTGAAAATGTTTATATTTCTGCCCATACTGTTACATGTAATTGAGACATCAGCCTACAATAGCTTACATGTTATGTTCAGTCTGGTATTCATTGTGTGCTAAATTGTGTTGCTGTGTACTTGTAGGTCTGGCCTAACACAAGAAGAGTCACTAAAGCTTACCATGAGTGAAGCCAGCGAAGTTGCAGCTAGTGTGCTAGACAGTGATGTGACTGTGGTGGCAACCGGTGCCCCCAAAAGACGCAGCGTAGGTCGGCGGAGGCGAGATGGTAGGATGAGGAGACGTACGCGAGCTGACCTGCGCCGGAGGGCTCGCAGAACCATCTGCAAGACCACTCCATCCCTGCAGTCTGCAGAAGCAGCTGAGGCCAATGCAGCTGTGGATATTTCAGCAGTTTCTGTTGGCTCTCCCATGTCCGAAAACACAGTGGTTCAGGGAGAGGTAGTGCTGCAGACCGACTGTGGGGTGGAGCTCCCAGATGAGAGTGGTTTTACAGAGCCAAAGCCTTCTCCCATTCCAGAGCCAGTCACATTGCCACCCCCCACACCTGTTCCAACTCCCAGCCCCAGCCCCAGCCCAGCTTCAACGAGCGCTAATGAAGAGCATGAAGTCGCTGCTCGCTTGCTCCCCGAAGAGAGTGCACCTGTGTTGGCTTCCACCACTTCTCCATCCTCGTCCTCGTCCTCCTCCTCTTCATCTGCCTCTTCACCTGTTTCTTCACCATCTTCACCTTCTGATAGACAGGGGACATTTGTTGGAGTCCTGGACTCTTCTTCATCCTCCTCAGCCTCCTCAAGTGCTGCAGTTGCTGCAGATCCCCTGGACGATACCGCTTCTGTGATCACCTCCATCACAGGAGGAACTGCCACCAGCAGCCGTGAGAGCAGCCCATCTGTTAGTCCAGCTGCCACCCCTCTGCCCAGCACCCAGCTGAAAGAACAGAAGAGAAGGCCAGATGAGACTGAAGCCTTTTCTAGCTTCCCCGAAAAGAGGCCACGGCTTGACGACCGTCAGTCCTTTCGTACCACAATTGACAGTGTGTGTTCAGAAAAGCCGCAGCCGACAACAGAAGAACCCAAGGTGCCACCTATCCGGGTAAGATTTAGTGAAATAATCCAGAAAGGTCCAGGATTACTTTCTGTCACACACAGTTCTTGGTGCACAAAGACAAGTAGTCTGTATAGATGAATGGATAGCTGCTTGTTATCAGATAAATTTTGACTTGCTGTCCCTGTGTTTGTTTCTCAGATTCAACTGTCCAGAATCAAACCTCCCTGGGTCAAAGGGCACCCCACCTACCAGATCTGTCCCCGGATCGTGCCGCCCGGCGAAGGCTCGCGCCGGTCGGGGACAGGGGGTGCGCGCACCTTGGCGGACATCAAAGCCCGTGCACAACAAGCCCGTGCCCAGCGCGAGGCCGCTGCTGCTGTTGCAGCCTCTGCCGACGGGACAAGCCCGGCCAGGGTCAGGCTGCGGCCTGGTGCTGGGCTACCGGATAGCAGCAATGGAAGACGATCGCGAGAGCATCCAGGACCTATCGAGCCCGGAGGAGGAGGAGGAGGAGGTGGAGAAGAAGAAAGTGAAAATGGAAATGAAACAAGGGGAAGTAGTGGGATGGAAGAGCAGGGATCGTCTTCAGGCACTAATTCGTCTGGAACACAACTACAGCTTCTTAATGTAGAGCCTACATCTGAGCCTTCCCCTTCATTGTCCACTACCTCAACCTCCATGTCCTTGGAGCCCCCACAGACGCCAAGTCCTCAGCAAGCGGAACCAGTTGGGGGGGCAGATGGACAGTTAATTGAAGCAACCACAGCTAGTATCCAGAGCTCCTCCAACGGACTCACAGATGGGGCTGCCTCACTTTCTTCAGAGCCTGATGTGTCTGAGTCACCAGCCATGCAGTCTGCCAGAGAAAGCCAGGTAGTTGAAACTGGTGGCAGTGCCCCTACAGAGAGCGCAACTGTTGGCTGTGAAAAACCTTCATTAGCACAAACCTCTATCCCAGATTCCCTTCCGAGGTTTGGGGCTCAGGGTGTGGATGTTATTCAGACGCTGGCCAGTTCTTGTCATGCCAAGGACCAGGAGCAAGGGAAGGAGGCTGGATTGGGTAGTGTTATCCAGCATGGTTCTCACCATGTTGACCCCCAGGAGGCATTCTCCCGTACAGCCACTGAGAGACAGCGATCAGATGGATCTTCACCCCAACATGTGGATTCCTCTAGTGCTGAGAAAGATGAGGCTGGCACATATAGCGACTCAACAGAAACCGCTTCAGACTGTGAGAATGAAAGCCAGGAGGAAGAGCAGCAGCCTGGCCACGAATGGTGTCCTCAATTGAACACTCAGAGAAATGGCCAGCTGGTGATTTGTAGCCCTCCTCAGAAACAACAACCGGTCATCCAGACCCACATGACTAGCCGCCATGGCCAGACCGTCATTCAGCCTTGCTTCCCCAGCAGCATGACTCAGCCACAACACAGCCGTATCCATTCACAAGACTCTAATGCTCTGTCTGCACCCCTGCCACAAGGGCTAAGGGACACAACTGTTGTTAAAACTGAGTCTGGAGATGACTGTAGAGACTCCAGACTGAGCTCTGAAGAGGAGTGTCGTGGAGCTTTAAAGTCTCCTGCCACTCACTCAAATGCTGCATCTGCCTCCAAAAGACTGGCCAGTTCAGTCAGACTTGTGTCCAGTGTGGAGGCCAACAACCCTTTGGTCACTCAGTTACTTCAGGGCAGCCTGCCTCTGGAAAAAGTTCTACCCTTACACTCTGCCAACAGACTGGAGATTAGCAGATTACCAGGAACCCTGCCCAGGCCACCAGCAGCAAGAACCCCAGGGACTCGTAACAGGCCGGAGGTTTCAGCCAAATCTTCAAGCCCAGAGCTGACTACTCCAGTCCAGATCCATAAGTCCCCAACATCCCGCCCAGTTTCCTGTCTGATGGAAGCCCCAGCTGTACCACAGTATCAGTCCTCCCAGGCCCCTGGAGCTGTTCCAGTCATCACCCCTCTGCCACCCTCCTCCAGCGGTTTATTGTCCTCCAGAGGTAAGCAAGACCTCATGCCTGGGTCTGCTGTGGAGTCTGCAGTTATCAAAGAGTCTCATGGTCAGCAGCCTTCCCAGGGAGCCACTCCAGACAGGCCTCAGTCAGCCCATCGGACCATGTGCAATGGACCCTCTCCTCCTCACGCAGACCCCTGCCCAACAGAGGTGATACCTTGTATTAAGATTAACTGGCGTCCCCCACAATCTCAGCTTCCTCACTCTCTGCAACAACCCCCGTCTCCTGCACCTACTGTAAAGAACGAAGTTGGTGCACGACCCTCTTGTCAAGCTATTGCCAAATCCTCACTCAGTGTACCCTTAAGTGTTACCAAAAAGGAACCTGGGAACTCTGTCGATGGCTATCTAAGCGGCGGGGCAATAGAAGGACTCATCAACATGGAGTTTACTTTGGCCAGGATGGCAAAGAAAGATCACAGCAAAGCTCCCTACTCCTCTGGCTCTCCCTCTTCTTCCTGTTCTCCCTCACCCTCCGCTCCCTCCCTTCCCTTCCATCTTTATGGGAAGCTCCCCAAGCAGGGTGGAGGAGTTGGAGGGGTAAGCTACACAGCCAATGTTTCAGTGATGGACAACAGCAGTTTCTCCCGGAGCATGGCAGACAGTGTGCTGCAGCTGCACCCCCGCTTGGGTCCCAGCCAGACTACCCTCAGCATTCAGGCCTTTACTGACAGTACGGCAGAGGAAGTGGCACTCAAGTGCTCGTGCCGCCTCAAAGCCATGATCATGTGCCAAGGCTGTGGTGCCTTCTGCCATGATGATTGCATCGGGCCCTCCAAACTCTGTGTGTCATGTCTGGTGGTCAGATAGTATGCTGAAGTTTCAGTGCACTGTAGAACTGCTGTTTGTATAGTGTGAGCAGCAGGGCCGCAGCTTTCAGAGTGTTGCCAGAAACCTAAGTATGGTAGAGAACACAGGAGAAGCCAGATGGTCAACATTTGCCTTGTAAAATATGACTGGTCTGTATTGTTGCAGATTTCCTGTTTTTGTTTGAGCTGTACTGATTATTATTGTTGTTATTGTTGTTGTTATTATTATTAATTATTATTATTATTATCATTATTATTATTATTGTGCATTGGGGCATGATTGATTGTAAATTGTGCCTTTTTTTTCCTCCTCAAAAACATTTACCTCATCTTATCTTGCTCCACCTGTTATCATTTGGTGGCCATCATTTTTTTTTGGTCCCGTTTGTCAGTCAACGGGGAATTACTGTTGTCTCTGCGCAAAGAAGTATTTTTTTAACCATTAAAATGAGTAAATGACATTGTATCACCAGTTTGTTTTTTTTGACTCATTTTATGATTCCGTTGAGTTCTAGTTTGTAGTTACAGTTAATTACCAAGAACAAATAAAGTGAACGTTATGTGCTGTTAAAATTTGAATCCTTGATAACTTTCAGAGTTTTTACCAGCAATGGGGACTGTGTTAAAATACTGCACCTGCCACGTGGCAGGAGCAGCACAGGACTGGCTGGAAGAACACAATGATTTCAGGGTATCCACGGGATGTGCCGGAACAAGCCAGAGACCGGATGCAACCAACTGCACCCTAAGGATCTGCTGCCAGCATGAAATGGGACCCTGTGCCTTGAAGTGTCAGAGCTGATTGGTGATATGAGACAGAATTTGTATTCATTTTTGTATTTTTTTTTCGCGTTAAAATAAATTGTAGGCACAGAAACTGATAAATCAGTCAGACTGTATCAGTATAAATAGCTATACACACATTTCAGTAGCTAAAGGATAACCAAGGAGTCTGCTTCATACTCCAGAGTTGGTGGTGGGTTTCTACACCGTTCTGTGCTGGGATCTGTATAATGTACTTTCTGCACTGTACATGGCCCCTAAGGTAGTGTTATTAGAAATGTTATGAGAGAACAGTGCATATGTTTTCTTTGCTATGCACATTATCCACACAATCCTGGACACTTGTTCAAGGCATCTTTCAAAGTCAAAGACCTGGAAGCATTATATCTAATGAAACAGACTATAGCATGTAGTTAAGGCTACAGTAGGTGACCCTGAATCCTCCCGTAATTGTGCTGTGGCTGCTGGGGTTTCCCATCATGTACTGAGTGTTTCTTCTTCACTCACCATGTCTTTGTACACCACTCTGCATTGAATTATTAGTTATTAATCTCTGGCTCTCTTTCAGTGTGTGTCTTTGTCCTGTCTTCTGTCCTGCACTCCCTACCAGTCACAGCAAATGGTTGCCCCTCCCTGAGCCTGGTTCTCTAAAAGTTTTTTTCCTGTTTAAAGGGGAGTTTTTTCAGCGCACTTTTGACAAGTGCTTTCTTACAGGGGGCCGTTTGATTGTTTTCTCTAGTATTGTTATTGTAAGGTCTCTGTCTTACAATATAAAGCACCGCAAGGCAACTGTTGTTGTGATTTGGTGCTATATAAATAAAATTTATATCAGATGGATCTGTATGTTTGATTTGGATTTTATTCTAGATAGTGTTCCTGGTGCAATTTACCTGAGGATTGGGACCACTAGCTTGTGATCGCATGGGGTCAGGTTTTTGTATCTAGAATAAAATTTAAAATCCTTCTTTCGTAGGATATGATGAAACCTGATATCTTAAAGACCTTTTAGTACTGTATTACCCCGACAGAGCACTTGCTTCCTCAAATTTCTAAAAGTAGAATGTGAGGCAGAACCTTCAGCTACCAGGCTCCCAGTTTGGTTTTGGCTGAAACCCTTGCTACTTTGAAAGTCACTTGGTTATGCACAGGCACTGTGGTGGACTTTCCTTGTTGCGCTGAACATTTCTTCTCCTTTCACCTCTATTTAATCCTGATGGTTATATATGTCACTACCACACGTCATTAATGTTTGTCTCCTCTCTCTCCTTGTGTTTTGGTCTTGCATCTCTTTCCTTTTGTTTTTCTCTTAACCCACCAAAGTAGTGACAGGCTGCCCCTCTTTGAGTCTGGTTCTGCAGAAAGTCTGTTCATGTTCAAATAAAACAACAGAAAACAGTTATTCGTTCCCATTGTTACAAAGTGCTGCTCATGGAAGTTTTTCCGATTGTTGGGGTATCTCTCTTATATTGTATATAGTATAAAGCACCTTGAGGTGACGGTTGTTGTGAAGTGATAATGTATGAATAAAAATAAACTGAACTGAATACAAGAGAATATTGGAAGTATACTAGAATTAGTCAAGGAGCTTGGAAAGAAAAGCGTCTGGACTTTTAAGTTGCTTGAAGACGTTTCACCTCTCGTCCAAGAAGCTTCTTCAGTTCTAGGGTCAAATGGTGGAGAGTCCCAGATTTAAGCCCTATGGGAGTGTCCCCAAGAGGCTCATGGAGCCCCTTATTGATCCTCTACCTACCGGTAATCAGACGAGAGATAGATGGCAAACTGTGTTGTAAGCTGCCCCCTCTTCAAAGGTGGTTGTTCACAGTGGACATAGATGGCTTCTTTCACACCACCTGTTTTCTCTGTCCAAAATATGAACATTGGCATTCTTGAAAGAGTGGCCTTTGTCCTTTAGATGCAGATGGACTGCCAAGTCTTGTCCCATCAAGGTGGCTCTTCTATGTTGTGTCATGCATTTATGAAATGGATGTTTGGCCTCTCCAATGTAGAGGTCTGAGCGTTCTTCGCTATAGAGGATCAATAGGGGGTCCATGTCCCTCTTGGGGTACACTCCCATAGAGCTTAAATCTGAGACTCCACCATTTGACCTTAGAACTGAAGAAGCTTCTTGGATGAGAGCTGAAACATCTTCAAGCAAGTAAAAAGTCCAGACGCTTTTCTTTCAAAGTTCCTTAGAGTACAATGACTTGGATGACTGAGAACCTTCACAGACATATACTAGAATTACACAAAACCTTGACCACACAGGCAGTTCTAACACTGATTGTGGTTTTCCAGAACCTTTAAGAGGTTTTAGCAGTAAAAGACTGTTTTACTGCTAAAAGACCTGGAAGCATACACTCAGTCCAGTCCATATTCATTTTGGGTTGACCTTTATTTCAAGAGCAAACATAAAGACTAATCCATACACAGCCATCATTAACACATAGACAGTACAAAATAAATATTCACCATCACTTTGTTCATCATTACCAGATAAATACTGAAATATGTGCAGCTCAATTTTCCCAGTGTATTGCAATGTACTCAAAATAGCTTGTGGAAAAAAGAAAACTCATATAAACAGAAGCACAAAAGATTTTTTAGAAAATTATTAAAAAACTTTCTGTTACAAAATATTTGCACTTAAAAAGATCCCAGTGTTTTAAATAAATAATAAGATATATAAAACAATTCATAGTTGATATCTTAAAATATTTCCTCTTTGTTAAGCGGTGCAGAGGAAATGACTCCCTTCTCTTAGTTTCCGGTTAAAATCTTCTCAGGTAGCACTTTGAAATCAAATCAAATCAATAATGAATAATAAATAGTCAACATAAAAATATTACCGCAGACATGAATAAATAAGTTATTAAACCAACATTTGCAGTCGACTTAAATAGATACACAGCAATAGTAACAATGAATCTACAAACTAGTCCTGGAAGTGCAACATCACTATGCTCATATAGAATACTATCAACATTACTGAGTGGAGATGGGAAATGTTCACTAACTAAGAATCTGCTCAGCTCAGGCGGGATACTGCACTCCTTTGTTCTGTTCTCTCTGTGCCTGTCTGTGTATACCTTGAGGTGCTGTTGCTTATGGCAACAGTTTGCTTTCAGTGTGCCTTGACACGCTTTACATCCACACATCTGTTCACGCTCACACCTTTATAAAGCAACATGCAAACAGGAAACAAATGCAAAGAACAGAGGACAAAACTCCAATGAGAAAAACTCATGATACAGAGTATCTAAAGGGTTTGGAAAAAAAGATTGGTGGCGTCACCGTGATGCCCTGCCACCTGTCATCCTCCAGTTTCTCTTACACCTCGATGCCCTTTACTGCCTGATTGATGGACTCTAGCAGAGCCCGGTTCTCGGGGTTCTGGTAGCAGTCTTTGTTGGTAAACATGTGGGTCAGGGTGTCCACATAGCTGTCAAAGTTCTGCTCTGATAGTGGCTCCTGCTAAAGACACGCACGTCAAGAGAATAAAAAGGTGTAACACCCAAAACAGTGCTAGTACACAATACTACTCACATGTTTTATCTCTTAAATGTGCAGTGGGGCAAAAAAGTATTTAGTCAGCCACCGATCGTGCAAGTTCCCCCACTTAAAATGATGACAGAGGTCAGTAATTTGCACCAGAGG
>NW_005187753.1:365277-366567 GCF_000239375.1 Pundamilia nyererei | reverse complement strand
ATATATATATATACATATATACACATATATCTTGTTCACTCAGCTGAAAAGGTGAACCGAGTTGTAAAATGTTCACCACATCGAAGTAAACTGAGTCAGATGGTGCCCAAGACCGCTGGACATACCTGGAAAACCCAAACAAGTAGTGATGATAAACTGGGTGACTGATAGAGGCCCATGTCTGTCGAATCTTTAACTCCCACATCTGAAAGGATTTCTTTTGCATCCCAGGGGAGGGTGGGGTAAATAAAGTCATAATGGGCCATGTTCAGGACCAATTCGGAGACATCCAGCTCATCTGTACCTGTCACGGCAGTGGGACCAGGGGTGTTCTGAAGCAGTAGAGCAGTATCAGAGCACCAAAAGGGCTGTGGCTTTGGCAATTGTAGAATCATGGGTGTGAGCACCATGTTTGGATGATATTCACCCTCGCATCTCAACATTGACACTGACATTGTGGGGCTGTCAAATTTAACAAACAAATGTAACAAATCTAAGCATGTTTTCAGCAGGTGTTGGATTCAACCCCTTGTCTCTAACGTTCTTGATTTATATCGACAGGATTGCAAGGCATTTCCAGGTTGAGAAGGGTGTGGAAGAGAAGAGTGCAATCTTCAGCATGCACTGGTGCAGTTTGCAACAGAGTATGAAATGTCTGGGATGAGAGTCAGCACACCCAAGAGTCTGAGGCCATGGTTCTTTGCCAGAAAAAGAGTGGAATGGTCTCTCTGGGTCGAAGGTGAGAGGCTTCCTTAATCAAGGGAGTTCAAGTGTCTTATTCATGAGTAATGAGTAATGGAGTACAGGCTGGACTGGCAGATTGGAATGGCATCAGCTGTAATGTGAGCATTGTATTGGATTGCCATAGTGAAGAGGGAGCTGAGCTGAAAGGCAAAGCATTCAATTTACCAGTCCCTCTACATCACAACCCTTACCGTTGGTTATGAAATCTGGGTAATGGCTGTTTGCAAGAGTTTCCTCTGTAGGATGGCTGGGTTCGGCTTTAGACGAAGGTTAGGGAGCTCAGACATCCAGAAAGATTTCAGAAGAAAGCTGCTTCTGCATGTGAAAAAGAGCCTGGGCACCTCCTTTTGGAAATGTTCCAGGCACACCTAACTTGGAAGAGACCAGGGCCCTATTTCAGGAAGCCGGTTTAGTGGAAAAACTGAGTAAGTATACCCTGAGTTAACGAAAACTCTGGGTTTTCGGTTTCACAAAGCGAGTTTAGATTAATTCTGAGTGAGTTACTATGACGACACACTCCGTGAAGCTAACCTGCCCCCAAGCAGG
>NW_005187753.1:359175-365257 GCF_000239375.1 Pundamilia nyererei | reverse complement strand
CACATTCTGTCTCTCACAGTTGAAGTGTACCTCTGGTGCAAGTTACTGACCTCTGTCATCATTTTAGGTGGGGGAACTTGCACAATCGGTGGCTGACTAAATACTTTTTTGCCCCACTGTATGCTATCATTAGTTTTCTTTGAGAGAGACACTTGCATGGGGTTTAAGTTATCAGCTGCTTTAAGCTGACTGTTCTGTTGTACTATGAAGCTATGCTGTAAAAAATATTCATCGCACAGGGTTGCTTACTGACAAACATTTGATTTGGGTAAAAATGCTAATTTGGAAAAAATGAAAGAAAGGCTATTTGATCTTACTCTATAAATCTTTTCAGACTAAAGTCTTCAAGGGGTTGAACCCAAGTTGAATTTCAAGTGAAATGTTTAAAGCTGCTGAAATGAGGAAGATGCTCAGGTCTCTTTTCTTAAAAAGCAGTAATGCTTACCATGGTAGGCAGGCTGATGTTGGCTAGGCTCCGGATCAAAGCCTGACTAAGGCCAGATAGCTCCAGGAACAAGGCCTCATTCCTTTCTTCTATCTGTTTATTCTCCTCCTCCATGCTCTTCAGGTTCTTCTCCATAGAAGAAATCTAAAGCAGAGAAGGACGCAACACATTCTTGAAGTAGCACCACCGACAGCTCGAAAACTACAAACTCAATTCCAAAACTACTGGGATGCTTGTAAAATAGAAATGAAAACATAATGTAATGACTGGCATAAATCCATATGTTATTCACAGCATATTCATAGCTTCTTTGTTGGTTGAATGGATGGAAATGTGTTTACAGACAGTGAAACTGGGTCCGCTGTCATAGACCGGCGAGCCTGGAAGTCATTCTTGCGAATGCCTGTTTTGTGGGAAAAGCGGTGTTCAAAGACATTTTTCTGGTGCTCAGTGTGAGCTGTGACAGCGTTTAAAATGCAGTTTTCTTGAAATTATGCAAGGACCTCCCTATGGTTCTCTCATCCAATTATTTTCAACTCCTGTCACCCAATCAAAGAAGAAGTAGTGCAAACAACACAAATTCATCACCTGCTAAGTGACTGCTTATGTTTATCTGTTCTGTACCAATCCTTGTCACAGTTTTTACTTGTATACTAATCCCACTATGCATTTTGATGTCTTTAAAGCATAATCAAGCAAACAAACGACAGAATGCTCTGGTGATCTTAACTTTTATCAAAATACAGTTTTGCCTCCATTTAAAGTAATGCCACTGTATAATAACCCTCAATTTTAATAATATTATTAACAGCGCCTCAAGAATATTTTTGCCCTTTCAACATGCATGTGTAAAAACCTGATATGCAGTTTGGAATTAGACCTTTATGTATATATATGTACTCACATGTTAACTAAACAAAAGAGTTTGAATTTAGAGATGCCATGTGTTTGTTTGGACGTTTTCTGAACTATGATGTCAATAAGTAATTTAAAGAACAGAAAATGGGGTGGCTGTAGCTCAGGAGGGAGAGCAGGCCATCTGCTGATCGGAAGGTTGGTGTTTTGATCCCTGGCTCCCCTTACTCTGCACGCCAAATATCCTTGGGCAAGATATCAACCCCAAGTTGCTCTAATTAAAATTGCATTCATCGAAGTGAGAATGTGTGTGAATGGTAGTTAGTAAGCATGCTTGTGTAAATGGGTGTGAATGGGTGAATGTGTCATGTTATATAAAGCGCTTTGAGTACTCTGGGAGAGTAGAAAAGCGCTATGTAAGAATCAGTCCATGTAACATTTACTATTAAACTGGAGATGCCCTTCTCAGTGTTATCAGAGTACTCTGGAAGTCTTACATGAATTTAGAACTTAATACCAGAGGGTGTGACATAACAGCATTGTATGTCACATAACTAGCAGACCTGTAATGTCCTGAAGTTATAAAAAGAAATAATCCACGTACCTTGGTTGTGGCTTCTTTCTGATACCTGTAGATACAAATCGGCTACAGTGTGTATTATCGTGACAAAAGTATAACACACTCTATGCTCCAATGTGATGTGGTGGAGGAATACAAATACCTGGACACCCATATACACAACAGAGTGAACTAGTGTAGTATTCAGCTCATTCACCAACCTTACTCATAAACCAAAATAGGACAGAAGTAACAACGCAGGCTTTGGTAAATGTACCTCTCGGAAAAAAGAAGTCTTGATAAGGCAAGACATTCCATTGTTTTCCCAACGGTCATATAAGTGAATTCTGCATGGATTCATTAAAAACAAACAAACAAAGCCTTGTCAAGATTTCAAGGTTGGCAGTGTAGTGGACATTAGCAAAACTGTATTTTGATAAAAGTTAAGGTCTCCAAAGCATTCTGTCACTTGTTTGCTTGATTATGTTTTAAAGACATCAAAATGCATAGTGGGATTAGTATACAAGTAAAAACTGTGACAAGGATTGGCACAGAACAGATAAACATAAGAAATCACTTGGCAGCAAGGTGATGAATTAGGGTGGTCTGCACTTCTTCTTTGACTTTGTGACAGGAGTTGAAAATAATTGGATGAGCGAGCCATGGGAGGGCCCTGCAACCTTCTGCATTTTAAACGGCGTCATAGCTGGCACTGAGTACTGGGGAAAAAAAAAACATTTTTTCTGTCCCCGAGAATCCTGAAGTGAATGGCACTGTTTCTGAGCCATGGCACGGGCGCCAGGGCAGGAGTGCTGGGAGTGAGTGCAGCCAGGACACCTGAAGTGGGAGTGTCTGCTGATTGAGGTGGAACAGGTGTTCCGCATCACTGGGGCTCCGGCACCCTCCCCGGTCCCTGAGGGACATACAGCATCCTCGTAAGGAGTCAAGTCTTTATTGAGTGAGTTGTGACACTCGCACAGAGGAGTGTCTTTGCGTCCACTGCCATAAATGGAGGTCCCGTTTGAGCCTGTTGGCATGGATCTGGCCATTTCACTGGATGCAGTTATCACTTTGTCTTAGTTCTAGTGGTTTATGCAACGTGATACCCAGAAGTAGTGCCACTGCGCACTGCAAAGAGAGTGGTGCAGGTGCTGCTTTTTCAGGTCATTTCAGTCTGTAAAATCCATGATTTGTAAGTTCATTCATGAGAATGAACATAGTTGGGATCGCTGGTTAGACCCTCTGTTGATTGTAGGCCTCCATGGAATTTTCTCCCTTCGAGTTACTGTTCTGCAGGAAGCTACAGGGCTGCTCAACCTAATCAAATAAAACTGGGAGGAAGGTCTGAGTCCCGCTAAAAATCCAATCCATTATTATTATTATTATTATTATTATAAAAACGACATTCAGTATGTCCTGGACTTGTGAGCAAAGCTGCATACTTTGGTGTGATCATTTTGAGAGAATTTGCACCAGGCCCAGGAGCGGCAGCAGTGCCAGTACAACAGACAGGCTAGACTTTGGCAAATTTTCACCTGGAGATAAAGTGCTTGTTTTGCTTCCTTCTTCTTGCTTGAAATTACTTGCCAATGGGCAAGGACCCTTCATGGTCACACGGCGAGTGGGGGACGTTGACTATAAAGTGATACGGTCGAACAGGGGAGGTGCCACTCAAACTTGTCACCTCAACCTCCTTAAAGCTTGAAGAGAGGCTGAAACTGATTCTCTGGTGAGCCTGGTAAAAGAGAGAGATGAGTTGGAGCTGGAGGTACCAAATTCCACCATTCCCGCCTCCCTCCATTGTGATAACCATCTCACATAGTCCCAGAAAATGGATGTTGCAGCATTGCAACAGTGTTTTGCAGATTGTTCTCCCTGCTGCCTAGCTGTATGACTCTCATAGAGCACCATTTTGAAACACAGTCTGGCGTGATGGTGCATTTACAGCCCTACAGGTTGCCTGAACATAAGCGACAAATTGTTCAGAAAGAATCGGCTGAAATGCTGAAAATGGGAGTGACAGAACAGTTGCACAGTGCTTGTTGTAGGCCCATAGTTCTGGTTGTGAAGAAAGATGGGTCTATACGGTTCTGTGTCTATTACTGCAAGGGGAACAAAGTGTCATGGCTTGATGCCTACCCCATGTCCTGGGTCGACGAGCTCCTGGACTGCTTAGGCAGGCCAGTGTTATTTTTCATGACACTGGATTTAACCAAGAGGTACTGGCAGATTCCCTTGTCTGCAGAATCCAAGGAAAAGACAGTATTCTCCACTCCGTACAGTTTGTACCAATTCATCACACTTCTGTTCGGCTTGTTCAGAGCTCCGGACACAGTACTGTGGTAACACCTGGGCGAACGGAAAGCATTGTGTGTGCCAGAAACGTTAAATAAAAACTAACCAAACAGTTACAGAATGCTGTGTGGGTAAGAGTCTTTCACATATAGATGACATATTGAAAGATTTGCAATTTTACACAGAGGAACATTATTCTGGAATTGTTTCATAATTGAAAACAGATTTTTGCACAAGGTAACACTCTGTCTCTAAGATGCTCTGATTACACACAGTCATGTTACCAACCTGTGGCCAACTATTCAAATTAAGTGCAAAATGTTCCTGCAGCTGTTCTTTTCTTTTTCTTTTTTTTTTTAGTAATAATTGCTTTTCCAGCCTTTACATAGTAAAATGTCTCAGCTTAAACATCTGATATGCTTTCTGTGTTCGGGTCTGTAAAATTTGCAGAGATTCACATTTTTTTTTATGCTTTACACGGTGGCTCAACTTTTTAAGAACTTGGACTGTATAAATTATGATGTTTCCTTGGTTGTTATGGAGTTGAATGTTTTACCAGTGTTGGTAGCTGCGTAGGAAGACTGACCAATACACCATATCTGGGTGTAATGTCACATGGCAATATCTGGAATAGAACATGGGGTCCTGCTGGCTGTGCAGTGACTGAAAAGCTGCACTCACCTGAGTGTGCAGGTTTATCATGTCGGCCTCCATCTCTGAGTTGGACTCATTCAGCTCGTTGATTTCCTTATTGAGCTGCTTGATATCTTCATCATTGTCCAGCACTGAGCAAGATCAGAAATTCACTATTAGCAAAATGAATGTGAAGACACCTAATAGTCCTGCTTTGGTAGCCTGTTATTTGGATTACACTCAGCATTTAAACTATCTGATTGTAATCTGATTGTTGGGGTTTTCTCTCTGTTATAGTAGTGGTTTTACAATATAAAGTACCTTGGGGCAACTGTTGTTTTGCTTTAGTGCTATATAAATAAAATGTAACTCTCATTGGGAAGTATAGGAGCAAAAGCAAATGTAACACAGGCATAATTTTGAGCAGAGAGGAAACATCACGGTTTCTTACCATCACTGGCTCTGAACTTTGCAGTGATATACTCATCTCCAGGGAACTTGGCTCTTTTCTTGTTGGCTGATGCTCTGGGACAACCTGACAGACTGAGAGAAGCAGCTGATGAGGATCAAGAGCTCTTACATTCTCACACAAGGCTGAAATAGTGGACACATGGATAAGAAGGGACACACACACACACACACACACACACACACACACACACGTCTTGAGCAACCCCTCATTTTTTCAGATTTTTCCAGAAAAATGGAAAATAGGTTTTTATTTAAATGTACAAACATACATGAAAATACAGCAAAAATAGAATTTGTACATTTCAAATGAGCTTTATTGTAAATATTTTGCATGGCCACCTTCATTATTTGTCAAAGAACAATTCAAAAAACCCTTATGGAACTGAGTTCTTGGGGCTGGTTAACCTTAAATTGTGGCCCACCATTGGATCCAGCCCTGGGGTCCATGGGGCCTGTTCGGGCACAGCACACAAAAATAACAGTTTTGCCGCCCTGTGGATCCACCACCCATGGATGCAAGCACTGTGGTTGGGTGCAATGTTTCTCTGTAGGGACTTCAGTGCCCACAATGAAGTCTCGTTGGAGTTACCTGGTGAGGGATGATTGAGAGAAACAGCTTGCTTGATCTAATCCAGTGGTGTTTTGTTATTGGAAATCTGTGCTAGGCATGGGTTGGTGAAAACAAATGCCATGTTCAAGCATAACATTGAACTTACCAGAGCACCTTAGGTTAATGATGGACATTGTTATTAGATTATCTGATATGAGGCCATATATCAAATCAAAATATTATATATATACACACATATACACACACACACACA
>NW_005187753.1:356398-358758 GCF_000239375.1 Pundamilia nyererei | reverse complement strand
AATTGTTATCAGCCTTTCTGAAACCGAATATTCCGAGTTGGACAGTTTGGGGTTACTCAACCCTGAGTATCGTTTTTCACTACGTTTTCTAAACCGGCTTCCTGAAATAAGGCCCAGATCTCCAACCCTACTGGCTGAAATGTACCACCAAACCATGACAGAGCTCCAGTTTTTTTTTTTTTTTAATACAACTCCCTGTAAACAACTACTATTATACATTTCACCTGACCTTTTCTGAAAATATTTTTTTATAATTCCAAATTTGAACTTATTACTTCATAAGACCTATTGCCTCTGATTGCCTCACCTTGAGGCAACAACTGTTGCCTCAAGGTGCTTTATATTGTAAGGTAGCCCCTACAATAATACAAAAGAGAAAACCCCAACAATCATCTATGAGCAAGAGCTTTGGCCTAATCTTCAAAGTGGAGATAGTGTCTCTCTTGAATCGAAATTGAAAGCCGGTTCCACAGAAGAGAGGCCTGAAAACTGACAGGAGGTTCTGCCTCTGATTTTTCTTTTAAATACTCTAGGAACAACGAGTAAGCCTGCAGTGCAAGAGCAAAGTGCTCTAAATGGGGTGATATGGTACTACAAGGTCATTAAGATAAGATGGGGCCTGATTATTTAAGACCTTGTATGTGAGGAGCCAATGAAGAGGAGCCAATATAGGATAAATCTGCTCTCTCTTTCTAGTCCCTGTCAGTATTCTTGCTGCAGCATTTTGGATTAACTGACGGCTTTTCAGGGAGTTTTTAGGACATCCTGATAATAATGAATTACAGTAGTCCAGCCTGGAAGTAAAACATGCATGAAATAGTTTTTCAGCATCACTCTGAGACAGGATATTTCCAATTTTAGAGATATAGTACAAATAAAGCAGTCCTACACATTTGTTTAATATGTGCATTGAAGGACATATCCTGGTCAAAAATGACTCCAAGGTTCCTCACAGCGTTACTGGAGGCCAAGGTAATGCCATCCAGAAGAGCAGTGGGGACAGTACATCTTGTTATTTTCAATTGAATTAAATTTTAATCATACAGTGCTAAATCATAACAACCGTTACTTCAAGATTCTTTGTATTATTGTAGTCTTTACCTTACAATGTAGAGTAAAGCAGAGAAAACCCAAACAATCAGAAGCCCACGATGAACAAGCACTTGGAAACAGTGGAAAGGAAAAACTCCCCTCTACAGGAAGAAACCTATAGATCAGTTGTGGGTGGTGGGAGGGAGTCGTAGGCTTTCTTGTAGTCAATGCAGGTGGTGCTCAGGTTAGTCTGCCTGGTCTTAGGGTCCTGGTGTACTGCTCTGTTTAACAGAAGCTGGTCATTTGATCCTCTGGTGTTGTTTTCAATGCCCAGTGCTCATGTAATGATTCATGTGCTTAATCAGCTTGGTTGCTATGATACTTGAGAGGAGCTACCATGTTGTGAAAAAGCAGGCAGTTGGCTAGTAGTTCAACAGTGTTATACCCTTGAGGAGCTCCTTCATGATCGCTATTGCTCTGCCTTGTGTTAGTCAGTCCAGATGAGTACCTGCTTTTAGCAGCCTATTTAGTTGTGCCACCAGGCAATCACTGAATGAATGTCTTTAGCTTCTTCAGCCAGTAGGCATTGTTAGGACCTGGTGCTCTCCAGCTCTTCTTTCTGGAGTTTTTGGATGCCGGCCTTTGTGAAGGTGACTGATTCTTGTTCTGGGAGGTTATTTTGGTCTGCTCTTAGTCCATGATATTGATATTGTGTGACACCTTTCTTATACATATTCCTCCAGTACTGCTCAGTCACAGCTCTGTGTGGGTCTGATCTTCTACTACTGTTTCTTTGCAGTGGGAGTACACCTTTTCTGTGATGCATCTCTTCAGCCTAGTGGCCAAAGCTGTGAGCCTTTTTTGATGGTTTCAAGAACTTTATTTATAGATATCTTGTTGTATTTCTTATTTGTCCAGGACCTGTCTCTTACGATGCCCTTTTCACCTCTGTTAGCCGACTAACATCCTTCTAGTCTTCCCTGAGTTTGCTTTCTAGCCTTCTTCTTTTTTCTACATGCATTTTTAATCTTATATCCAAGTGTGGCAGTGGCATATATGAGCTTACTGGTGTCTGTGATGCTGGTATTAGAGATGGTGAGCAGAGCTCTGTTCTCTGTGAGGATCTCCTCTGATGAGACTCAGGGAGCCGGGAGAGTTGTGCTCTTGGTTGTGTGGCTACATTAAGTCTGCCCACAATCTTCATCCTCAGCCCAGTAGATGCATCATCTACAGTTACACTGCTCTCTGCCTGAGTTAGCTCATCATATTTATATGGTTAACTGTTGTTCCCATTGTGCTGTAGTCTCGGGATCTCGCAGCTTTGATGG
>NW_005187753.1:343241-354587 GCF_000239375.1 Pundamilia nyererei | reverse complement strand
TATATATATATATATATATAAACCAAAATAAATCAGAAGTTTGGTTAAAACCACTATTAATGATGCACTGATATTCAGGGTACCTGCGATGTGTCAAGAAGCTGCCGTTAGCATGACCAGAACCGTCACAGCCTGGTGTTGGGCAAGATGGGCCCTCGGTCTTGAAGGCCTTCCAAGAGAAGGGTGTGCCATTTAGAAGACCTTCCTTCTGCCGGCGTGCTGCTAGTGGACATCCATAAGCACTGCGATGAGTGGCGTACTTCCCACTGATGTGGCCCAGGCTATCACAGCCAGGAACAGGACATCTGTAGCCAGGCAGAAAACACTGTCAGGCTAGTTTGGCTTAGGCTAACACAAGACATTTTCAATTTGGTACATGAATTTAGACAATGGCCTCTGAATGGGTTAAAGTAGACAAATGTGTCATTTATCCCATTTGTCCAATCATTGAAATCCTTTCCATTTTTCTACAGGAAAGAATAAAGGCATAGTTTTAAAATAAGTAAGATATTATCCTCTTCACAGGGTCAGTGTGCTGTCCTGTGACAGCCCTGAAGGTGGTGTAAGAACTAAAACTCCATCATTCATCTGAATCATCATAATTCATCTTCTGATACTTAATATCTTGGAAATTAGATTTTTAATCTCAATGAGATTTTTTACCTGGATAAATAAAGGATTAATAATAAAAAAACAATATCTATAATACATTTCTTTTGAGCCAAAGTAAACCAAATTATAATCTAACACACACATGGTGCTAATGAGCTATTGTTGCAAACCTGAGCAGCTCAGAATCTTCTTTGTCATCCTTGGTAGGGGTTGATTTGACTCCACTTTTCTTGGCTCGGGGGCATCCAGACAAACTGGCACAGAGGAAGAAAGTGGACCACACAGAAAAGACAAAGCTTTGCTTAAACACAGGCTAAATAAAATTCTTTAAAAGAATAACCTCAAAAAGTAAAAAAGTCATTTGAATATTTTGAAACATGTAAGCTAATATGGGTGAAGCTGATTCTATTTAATGCGCATTTTAACAGTTTACAAGGACTCAGTACATTTACAGTGAGTTTATGTGAACATTATATTCTGTTAGCTTAATGTTTGTCACTCAATGTCAGCTTCTGTCTTAGTGAGACTGGTGGACTGTGTAAGCAGTAGGGACCAAGAAAATAAGTCTACACACAGACTTTTTTTTATTATTGCCAAAGTGTGACATAAACACACTGAGTAACTGATGTAGTCTGTAACGAATATGTGATTGGGGAGGCAAACTCTCACCTGCGATGTGAAGCATAGTTTCCAGTGATGTGGCCTGATCCGTCACAACCTGGAGTTGGACACCTGAGACAAACACACACACGCACGCACACGCACACGCACACACGTGCACTTATTCAATTTGCAAATTTAAATTATTAGCACATTGCTGGCAAAAATGATTTTTTTCCACCAGATTACTTAGAATCAATTTTTTTTGTTTCCAATTTTTGATATATTGTATTATATCAAAAATATTTGTATTTTATATTAGTTTAAAAAGGAGAGCAAGGACAGAGCTGTAGCTGTGGAGGTGAGAGACGGGAGAAAGCACACATACTTTAGTTCTGCTGTGTGGGCAGCCATGAGGGTCCGAAGTGATTTATCAGCAAGAGGACAGCCTGACAGACTGAAAGATAGGTTAGAGAGAGAATGTCAGAACACCAGACAGATCAGAATGTCTGAGTATGAGTGAAGGAAAGAGCCAGAACCTGAACTAGACTGCAGAGCCAGGACAGAATTGAGCAGGATACACAGCAAGGACAGAAATGGTATTATTTTAAATTCAAGTAGTGTCATTGTTAGCTTCCCCTAAATATGTTCTTTGGCATAACCAGAGTCATCTACTCTGAATGGTGTAAGTTGTAAATGTAACAGTCTACTGTTTGCTGAAACATCGAAAGGTCTCGTTTGTTCAAATGAAGAGAGAATGAAGGGAAATCCTCAAATGTTTCACTGCGTATCCTCTACATATAGTAACCATGTATTAGTTTTCAAAGAAGCTTGCAAAGAAAAGCGTCTGGACTTCTTTAAGTTGCTTGAAGACGTTTCACCTCTCATCCGAGAACTCAAAACTGGATTATAGATGGCAGACAGTTGGTGTCGTAAACCACCGCCTCTGTTCAAAGATGGTCGCTCACAGTGGAACTTAGAACTGAAGAAGCTTCTCGGATGAGAGGTGAAACGTCTTCAAGCAACTTAAAGAAGTCCAGACGGTTTTCTTTGCAAGCTCCTTTGACTACGATGACCCGGATGACTGAGAACCTACACAGACATGTATTAGTTTGTTTTCAAAGGAGCTTGCAAAGAAAAGCGTCTGGACTTCTTTAAGTTATTTGAAGACGTTTCACCTCTCATCCGAGAAGCTTCTTCAGTTCTAAGCTCAAATGGTGGAGAGTCCCAGATATAAACCTAGTGGGAGTATCCCCCCACAGAGGGACAAAAGGACCCCCTGATGATCCTCTAATCGCCTGAGACAAGGTGTGAAACTGGGTGTGGGTCCCAATCAGCCAGAGTTTCGGGTGAGTTCATTGTGAAACCTGGCCCCACCTTATCATGCGAATTCCTGAGATCAGATGGCCCAGGATGTGAGTGGGCATTAAGGCGTCTGGGAAGGGATCTCAAAACTGGATTATAGATGGCAGAGAGTTGGTGTCATAAACCACCGCCTCTGTTCAAAGATGGTCGCTCACAGTGGACATAGATGGCTTCTTTCACTCCTCTTTCAAAACCATCTGTCCTCTCTGTCCAAAATGTGAACATTGGCATCCTCGAAAGAGTGTCCTTTATCCTTAAGATGCAGATGGACTGCTGAGTCTTGTCCTGTGGAGGTGGCTCTTCTGTGTTGTGCCATGCGCTTGTGAAGTGGCTGTTTGGTCTCTCCAATGTAGAGGTCTGAGCATTCCTCGCTGCACTGTACAGCATACACCACATTGTTAAGTCTGTGTTTTGGCGTTTTGTCTTTCGGGTGAACCAGTTTTTGTCTGAGCGTGTTGCTGGGTCTGAAATACACTGGGATGTCGTGCTTGGAGAAAACTCTCCTGAGTTTTTCTGATACACCGGCTACATAGGGGATGACAATGTTGTTGCGTCTGTCCTTCTTATCCTCCCTTGCTGGTGTCTGATCTTATTTTCTGTGCCTCTTTGCTGACTTTAAGAACGCCCATTTAGGATAGCCGCACCTTTTGAGTGCTTCCTTTACATGTGTGTGTTCCTTCTTTTTTCCTTCAGGCTTAGAGGGAACATGTTCTGCCCGGTGGTGTAGGGTCCTAATTACTCCAAGTTTGTGTTCCAGAGGGTGATGGGAGTCGAACAGGAGGTACTGGTCCGTGTGTGTGGGCTTCCGGTAAACTTCGATGTTGAGGTTGCCGTTCTCTTCAATGTGCACAGCGCAGTCCAGGAAAGGCAAACAGTTGTCCTTTGTGTCTTCCCTGGTGAACTTGATGTTTTTATCCACAGAGTTAATGTGCGCAGTGAAGGATTCCACTTCTTGTGTCTTGATTTTGACCCAGGTTTCACAATGAACTCACCCGAAACTCTGGCTGATTGGGACCCACACCCAGTTTCACACCTTGTCTCAGGTGATTAGAGGATCATCAGGGGGTCCTTTTGTCCCTCTGTGGGGGGATACTCCTACTAGGTTTATATCTGGGACTCTCCACCATTTGACCTTAGAACTGAAGAAGCTTCTCGGATGAGAGGTGAAACGTCTTCAAGTAACTTAAAGAAGTCCAGACGCTTTTCTTTGCAAGCTCCTTTGACTACGATGACCTGGATGACTGAGAACCTTCACAGACATATTAGTTTGTTTCATTACGTGAGGTCAGGTGTGAGAGGTCCCAGTTGTCTGTGCTAATGTGCTGGACAAATACTGAAGCAATGAAGATACAAATTTTACACGAGTCATTTCATTACAACTGAAGAAACTTTTTCAATGCTACCCCTGCCCCCCGAGACCCCACCCACAAAATGGGAATCTATGTAAAACCTAAATAAATAACAATAAAATTCCAAAGCTATAAACAATTTGAAAAAATGTCTTTAGCTGAGAGCTGTTAGAAAAACTAGTTTTAGTTATTTGCAAAATAAGGAGATAAGAAATAGAAATCTCTTAAAAGTTACACTTAGTGACACTTTTCATTTCACAATTCAAACATTTTCAGTGTGGTGCTAGATTGCAGCCAAGTATGTGGTTTAGTATTGTCTTGCTGACATAAACAAGGCTTTCCCTAAACCTAGCAAACATACCTGTGTGGGGTCACAGTGGGTAGATGTGGGTGAACTGTGAGACTGTGTTGGCTGGGTTTTAAAATCTATTATGGTTGGGTAGGCTAGCCCAAGTGTTCCCCATAGTGAAATTTTGCCCATTTGTGTCCCCCAGAAGGAATTCTGTGGGCACTTAACTGTGTGGACCATGTGTGGGCACACCCCGTTTAGTGAGTGATAAGCATTGGTTTTGTCCTGCTCACACAGCCCCTCAGTTCATGGGCACATTTGCTGGTATATTATTTATAATACAAAAGTAAAGGTGTTTCATATCTTCTCTAAAATAGATGAAATCATGAAATGATAGAACATGTTTAATTACAATGTCAGAAATATAAGACTGAGAGAAGATGACTGATTTAAAACCTCAGTAAAATTAAAGTTATACTTGCTCTAATTGATATACTGCAAAAGAGCTCAACAAGTAAAATATATTAGGCCAGTATCTGAGCATGCTGTAGATCTCTTGCAGGTCTACAGTGGGACACACTGTGGGCCATTCTCTTGTTAGTGTGGGCAGCTCACAGTCAGCCCACATTATGGGCTGTCCCACTGAGGCCCCGCACTGTTGGACCAAGATATGGTTTGCATTTCATGCTTGAACTGGACCCCTGATCAGCCTACTATGGGCCTTAGTAGGGTAGTGAAATGTAAGCCCCGTGGGTCTATTCCTAGTGGCTTTACACAGCCTCAAGGGGGCATGCTGTCATCATCTGGATTGCAGCATATGATCCTAAAAACTTGTATATATCATCTGGCATATTGCTCTCTTTCTCGCACTTTCTCTCATAAAATTGTATAAAAGCAGATCAGAGTCTGGTCAGAGGTTGAATAGACAGGTCATTATTTAGCACTTTTCTTCTTTATCTGAGCACTCAAAGTGCTTTACACAACCTGCCTCAGTCACCCATGCACACAAGCACTTTTTTCTATGCAAGTGCTTTCTATCTACCACCTACAGGGTGCAATGGCATTACTTCAGGACTGTTTTGGATGAAGTGATTAGAGCATGTTGTATAATATGTGATACATGTGCCCTACACACTATCTTATGGCACTTGGAGAAAAAGATGAGTTAAGCCAGGATTCTGCTTATCATTTTCTCTTTAGTTTTTAGTGCAATCATCCCACAGCTCTCTCTCTGACTGGATTGAACACCTTACTCTCAAATTGGATTTTGGACTTATTGTCATGATCCTGGGTTTTTTGGCCCAGCATTTTGAGTTTTCTTGCGTTTTGATATTATTTTGGATTCTAATTTATATTTAAGTCCACTTTGTTATTCTAAGGATTTATTCTACAGTACCTAGGTTATTCTGTTTAGCCTTTTATTAGATTCCCCCTTGTGTCTTTGCCCTCTGTGTGTCTGTGTTTATCTATGTTGTGAGTCTTTGTGTCTTGCTTCACTCATGTTTCATTCTGCTCCCCCTTGCCTGTCATATTATCCATGTTTCCCTAGTCATGTCTCTGTTTGTCTGTCTGCACCTCTCTGAGTGTGTTCCCATTATTTCCTGTTTTACTTTGGTAGTCTCCTACACCATGTTTTGCTTGCCTCTCTTACTTTGAAGCTACCTTGTCTCATGTGTAATGTTTAACTGTACATGCTCCATCTCATTGTGTGTAATTTGCCCCAGCTGTGTTCCCCACGAGTTTCCTGTTCCCTCATAATTCCCTGTATATTTAAGCCTTTTGTTTTCTTCTGTCCAGCGTGGTGATCTCTCTCATTCCTGGCTGTGTGAGTCTCTATGTGTTAGTTTATAGATGTACCAGTATAGTTTTGTGTTATTTCCCCTTTCAGCAAATAAATCTGTCCTATCTTGTTCAAGCTGCACCACAGTGGTGCACCTTGTCAGCTCGTTGGTATGTTGACTGGTTAACTGACAGCAAGGCTCTGCGACTTTTGAACTGAGGGTGGATGGTAAGGATGGATGTTAATGCCTTTCTGGAGACCATTTTCAAGGACACAGTAAGATGTATGCCCTCTGCACTGGGAGACACACCTCATACCCCCATCATTAAAAAAATCAGCACCACCCAGAATTTACAATAGCTTATTTCCACAGACAATAAGACTGTTAAACTCACTGTGATATGCAGAACAAAGCCACTTTTGGAAATAGGTATAGTGAAAATGCCAACATTTTATCACTATTTAATCAAAACACCCACAATGAATAGCAAAATAATTGTTTTACCAAAATTTTAAATCCCTCACACAAAATGCTATTTCTATTTTGTTTGAAGTAATTATTTTATCAGCAGTTTCTCAGTTCTTTTTTTTTTTTCTTGTTCAGTGAGAGAAATCTCACTCATTATGTTTTAGGTTTGAATAAGTGCATTAAAGTCAGGTTCAGTGTTTGAGGTGGAAATAAGAAGGACACTCACATCAACAGCAAGGTCCGCCTTCCCTTCTGCACCTGAGAGCTCAAGGATGTCCTTGCCTTCCTTTTCACAAAACTAGCACTGACTTACAATAACACCTCCTGTCACGATCCTGGGTCTCTGACCCAGCGTTTTCAGTTTACGTTTTGAGTTCTTAAGTTATTCCTTTATTATGTTGAGTAATTATCTTTTGGTTGCCTTTAGTTTATTTATGTTTCACTTAGGTCTTCTGTGTTAGTCTGTCATGTTTCTTGTCTTCTTGTCCATGTTGTGAAGTTGTATTGTCATGTCTGCTTTCCACTTTGTTTCCTGTTTTATTTTGATAGTCTCGGTCCTATGTCAGTGTGGTCCGCTTTGCTTCCTTTGTCTCAATTAGTGTCAGCTGTTTCCCCATGTGTTTCCACTTCCACTAATCACCCTTGTGTGTATTTAGTATGTGTATTTCTGTCAGGTTGTCTGTTGTTCACGTCATGTTCTCCACACCATGTTTCTAAGTTTCATGTCCAGGTTTTTAATGTTGTTTGTTTTGTTCACCCAGTTTAGGTTAATGTTAATTTTGCTTCAGTTTGCCTTGCCCTTTGTTTGTACCCTTTAACAGCCTCATTAAACATCTCACTTTTTGTTAATATTCAAGTTTTGTTTCACATTCTTTGTCTGCATTTTGGGTCCTCTTTGCAAATTCATACAGTGTGCTGCCGAATACTGTGACACCTCCTGGTATATAGCACATTGCAAAAACACCAATTTCAGTTCTGGTTTGGACAGCCAATCATAAAACCTGCCGGTTTGTTCCATTTCAGGCCAGGCCTATCTAAGCAGGCAGTCACTTCTATAAAAAAAAAATCACTATATTTGTGGTCACTTTCACTCTTTAATTGTTTCAGTGTACAAAGATGGAATATCGGGCCTATGTCATAGACATTGCAGCTTTAGTCCAGAGACAAGGAGAAAAGGTCTAGCAAAGATTCAAATGTCT
Organism: Pundamilia nyererei; assembly: GCF_000239375.1. Lineage (NCBI taxonomy): Eukaryota > Metazoa > Chordata > Actinopteri > Cichliformes > Cichlidae > Pundamilia > Pundamilia nyererei. The sequence goes on along the minus strand of NW_005187753.1, from coordinate 346,924 downwards.
GTTCCCACTCTGCATCAGACCAATTGTTGTACTTTTTTGTGTGTTTAACTTCATAATGTTCATTCAAACTGGAATCCTTAAACACAGCTATCTGCTCTCCATAAACTAAGCAGATGGCTTTACCTGACGTCAGTAAATAAGTACTAAGAAGCTCATGTTTACATTCTTCATAAATGTTTTATTTAATATGAGCTGATAACTTTGAAGGCCAGCTTCTTTCATAAAACTCTGTTCCAACGCATTTAAAGTGAAGCTGCATTCGCTTGTACAGGAAAAACAAACAGTCGCCTTCAAAATAACAATAAAGTTGTATTGTGTGGTGGCTGGAATATGACAAACAGATGCTGTACAATGTCCAGGTATGTTTCAAATCATTTCATTCTTACACCTTCACTGCTTACTCAAAAAGTAGGTCCATATTATCCAAACATCAGTGACACAGGGTTCAAAACTGGTCTAACGCATTCTAGGACAAGTGGCAGAAACATTATCTGTTCCCACTACAACCTCACAGAAGTGGACATCGGAGCAGCCAACCTTAAACAAAGAAATGTGATGCTTGTCAAGTATTGATGAAAAACAACCAGCTGGCCTGTAGTCGTTATCACTTACTGTATCCTCCAATAAAGACAGATTGGTATGGAATGTGCGAGTCACCAGGAAAGAGGGACCAAAGCTATATGTCAGCCGTGGGAATGAGATGGCCTTGCACACTATTCTCCCAATAACTGAAATGTATTTTAACTTAAAACTTGTTATATAACTATGGGAAACCTCTTCTGTTTGTTTATAAGGAAACCCATTAGCTTCCACAACAGTGGTTGCTAATCTTCCTGGGGCCAAAACCATCAAGTACAATCAAATAAAATATTACACAATAAAGTGGATACCAAATATCTGCATAATTTGGCTCTTATATCCACAGTAAATGTTTACAATTAAGAAAATATAAGCATATAAATATCAATGACACTGAAATAAAATACACAAATTTCCATTACAAATGACATTGCCCTCTTACAGTATTTATAATGAATTAAAAGCTGCCTAAATAGGCTTATAAGTGATTTTTAAAATTATGAATAGAAGCCAATTCTCTAAGTGCATAAGGCAACTTATTCCACTGAAAAGATGCTCTAAATATAACAGAGGTTTTCAAAAAGTTGCGTTTAACTCGAGGAGTTACTAAATTGCAGTTTGTTGAAAATCGTGTACTATGATTATGTATTTCATCTGGATATTGCAACTGAGCAGAAAAAAATATGGTGTGTTTAACAGTATTGCTTTTTAAAAAAAAAAAATACAAGTAAGCCATCGTATAATTCAGCTTGTACAGAAAGCCAAGAAAGTTTATCATGCATTTTATCGATATTTGTATAGTATGAACACTTTAACACTAATCTGGCCGCCTTGTTCTGGACTAACTGAAGTCTGTTCAGAGCTGACTCACTGTTACCACTTCATTGTATCCTAGATGAACATGTTCATTTGTTACTCAGACAAAGTTTACTTCTTTGATTCCACCTTCTTGCATGATTTGGGATATGCATGTTTGCAAATTTGTTGCTGTTCAATAATGTCATCAGTAAGTCCACAGTAAGAGTGTTGCTGTTGAGGGAAAGCAAACAATGTTCTTCATGATTGATGCACCTTCTTCAGCTTGAAATTGTCTTTTAAAGCACTGTTGGTATATAATCTGAAATCTGAGTTTTGCTTCTGTCAATGAAGAATAAAAAAAATTGGCACAGAGTTTAGTAAAGAAAAAAAAGGAGCGAGTATTTTCTATGTGTCTTGTGATTATTCATTTTTAAGACATGAGAATGGAGGCTAGAATCTTTTCCAGCTGTCATAGGATGAGAAGGCAGGGTACACCCTTGTCATGACTTTATTCCAAGGCTCTCACGGCAATACAGACAGCAATTCATGCTGATATTTATAGATCTGGCCAATAGGAAGAACATGCCCACACAAGAAACCAGCAGGTGGATATTTCCTCAGTTTTGCCCAAGTTCACCTGGTCTAAGTATAGAGAGGGAACCTGAACCCTTCTGTCATTGTGCTTATTCTGAGGAGAGGAAGAGTTTGGTCTGACTGCTGACTTCAGCCAGGTATTGGATGTAGAGGGCAGTATAAGTAAATACAATATTTTGGTAATAATGTGTGAGAAGCTTGAATGCTTTGCTTTTCCTGCAGTGAACACAGCTATAGACACACACTAGGAAAGTCACAGGACTGGATGCCATAAAAGTAATGTGTCAGCAGAGATGGGCAGTAACGTGTAATCCGATTACTTTTTTCAAGTAACACGTAAAGTAAGGGATTACTATTGCAAATTAGATTACTGTTACTTTCCCATAAGCACGCTGTGTTACTGCATTACTAAACCGTGATTTTGTTTGTAAGAGTGTCTCATGACAACGAGCGTGTGATGTCCGTGGCAGCAACAGACGTGTGTAGATCAACAATGGATAATATAGAGGACGGGAGAGAGTACGACCATGCAGCTTTTAAAGCTTGGAAGTACTCACATTACTTTGAGTTTGATTCCGTAAAAAGGGTAAAATTAAACTTCAAATCTGAGCAAGCACTGAGCACGCTGCCACGGGAATGTGAAATTCACAGAGAAACCCCCGAATCCCTCCACTGACATGACCACTGCGGTGGCAAACCTCCACCAGTCCCACTCCTGCTAAACAGGTGAAAGTAGATTTAAGAGTGGCATGACTTAGTGCTGCTGAATCTTTGATTTGAGTTTTTTCTTTTGCTGTGCATTACTTGGATCTATTTGAAAGAGTGAGTGTACACACATTATTTTATTTTATATGCTGAATATGCAGAAAACAGCTTTAACTGTTAAACAATTTTCTTCAAGTCAAAGACAGTTACATATAATAAAATGTTTGCTCGATGCAATGTGCATAAAGTTAAAAGATTAAAACTAATAAAACAATTTTTAAAAAGAGGCTTTTCCATTTGATTCAATTTTATATGATGGATTATGCAGAAAAATGGGCTGAAAGGTCTATTGCTTTATTACCTATTCAGATTGTGTATCATGTTTTTAAACTAATTAATAAAATAATAAAGTATATAATTACTGTTGAAAATAAGTAATCAGTAAAGTAATGGGATTACTTTCATGGAGAAGTAATTAGTAACTAATTACTATTTTCAAGTAACTTGACCAAACTGTGTGTCAGTAATGGTGAACAGTGTTCTGACTGCTGTCTGACAGACTTAGTAAAGACAGGCTAATGAGATTTTTCTTTCTTTTTTTTACAGGCCAAAATGAAAGATTTTTTTTTTGCTATAATTACACTTTGAAAACAGCAGAAGCAAACACTGGACATTACTTCTAAGCTAGATTTTGAGGTCTTACCTCCGATGTGATGCGTAATTGCCAGTAATGTGTCCACTGCCATCACAGCCTGGAGTAGGACACCTAGGGTCAAGAACACATTCACAGATCAGTGTAGTGCTTCTACAGACTTTTCAGAAAACAAAAGCTTTCTTGTGCACATATCCTGTGTCTTGCATTGTCTTTTGCTCCCATGTTTTCATTTCATTTCATTTAAATACTCTCCCTTTCTAAAAGAGAAACTCATAATTACATATGCAATAAAGCAAGCAACAAAAATCGACTGGTACTTAACTATAACACTTTTCTTTATATATATATATAT
>NW_005187753.1:341324-342562 GCF_000239375.1 Pundamilia nyererei | reverse complement strand
ATTATCATTATAATTCAAGTATGGTTCCTACACCTTGAAGAATTGGTCTGTTTTTGAGTGCAGTACACATGTAAGATATTCCAATGGCACTAGATCCAACACTACTCTTTTTCAACCTTTAATAGTTGGTGCTTTTTCATTAATCCATTGGAGTAGTATATTCTTCCTCACCGCATAGGTGAGAATACAATACAACCTCCTATTATTCTTGGATATTAACCGCCGGCTGGGGAGACTCAGTATGAGAGACAAAGGGTCCATCTCCAATTTACAACCCAAAATCTTCTCCATTTCAGATAACACATTAGACCAATATTCTTGCAATTTCAAACATGAACAGAAGCTGTGAGTTAGGGTACCAATTTCTGTCTTGCATTTGATGCACATGGGTGAAAGGGTAGGATTATATTGATGTCTGCGAAATATGGATATATGCATTCTGTGTATGATTTTTAACTGTATTGCTTTGGTACGATTACAAACTGAGATTGATTTGGCATAACTCCAGACATGTTTCCACTATTCATTATCAATTATTATACCTAACTCCTTTTCCCGTGTGCCTTTAAGCCTCTGTGACATCACTGAAGGTACAGAATATAAAGCCGTAGAAAATATCTTCACAGGTACCTCTTTATCTGTTAAAAATAATAATTTCTTAACATGAGAGACTTCATGACTCTCACTGAAGTTAGTACTGTGCAAGATATAATGCCTTATCTGTAAATAACGGAAAAAGTCATGTTTGGGGAGAGAATATTTCTCAACCATTTGGTCAAATGGCATAACCACATTGTCGGAGAATAAGTCCCTCAGTCTGTGAACTCCTTTGTTCTTCCATTCCTTAAAACCTATATCAAACATCCCCGGTTGAAAGTGAAGATTATTCACAATAGGGATGAACATAGATGTTAACTTCAACCTTCCCTCAATTCGACATACTGACCGTCAGGCCTTAAGTGTATTAAGTGTGATTGGATTATCACAGCCCGATCTAATATCTTTAAAGTTCTTAAAGAACAGTTATTAAGGGACAGTTAGTCCCTTAATGGATACTTTGAAAGAGAGGTTTCAATCCCCAACCAGATAGAGTGTGAATTATTTGTGACCCAGTCATGAATATAGCACATGTGAGTACTCAATCGATATGTACTAATACAGGGGTGGGCAACTCCAGGCCTCGAGGGCCGGTGTCCCTGCAGGTTTTAGATGTGTCCTTGAACCAACACAGCTGATTT
>NW_005187753.1:312751-316093 GCF_000239375.1 Pundamilia nyererei | reverse complement strand
CATCTGTTTGTGAATCTGTCTGTTTAGTTCAATGTCTTGTCTGGTTCCATGTGTCTGAGTTTCCTGTTTTATTGTGAAGGTCCGTGTCGTATGTGAGTGTGATCAGGTTACGTTTCCCCTGTCCCGTCAGCCCAGATTCCTCCCAGCTGTGTTGCCCTCCTGTCTCTCATCCCCTGATTACTGGTGTGTGTATTTAAGCCCTGTGTGTTTTCCTGCCTGTTGCCGGTTCGTCTGTGTTCCTCCGTGTCAGTCTGTGTTACTCGGTCTCCAGCTCGTCTCTCTGCCTCTCATCCCCTTTTGTATCATCTCAGGTTTGTCATTTAGCTTTTCCAGTTCAGGTCTTTAGTTTTGTCTTCCCTCTTGCCTGTTTGCCTTCTCACCCCTGTATAAATAAACTCACCGGCATCTTATCCACTGCCTGCATCTTGGGTCCTTCTTCTAACTCCACACGGCTCGCCTCGGCAGCTGTGACAAAAAGTGCGACTGCCTTCGTCAAGAGCAAGAGAGCAGCAGCACTATGGCCTATTCGTGATGTTCAGGTGAAAGTCAGCCCAAGCAACCAGACATTCGACTACACTTGTCCCATGCTTGGAATGATCCCGCAGCTTATCTAGGAGATGGCGATGCACCACTGCCTGCTCCCGGTGCACAGCTACCAGGTCAGCCAGCAACTGGGTTAGCACCTCCACTGGCTGAAAAGAAGTGACTGTAGCAAGGACCCAGGCCGGCAGGAAGTTCTTCCTGCGTGTGAAGGTCTTTTTTAATTTGTGCAAACAGCTTATAAGACAGTCCGCTGCATAATTTCTACAGCCCACTCTCTCTGCAGCTCAGTGATCCTCTCCCCTTAGGTCCAGGGATCCTACTGAAGTAGGGAGCCATGACCAGGAGATGGAGAACAGATATGTGGGGCAGCTTCACCGCTCCCCTGCAGCTGAGCCACAAACCATGCCACCTTATTAGACCACCACCCAATGTAAGGGTAATTGAACAGTACTACTTATTCCCTAAATCATTTTTTATGGTTCTGTAATGGTTAATCCACCATGTGCATCACTTTAATCAAACCAACAATTTAAAGCTAAAATATAATTATTTCTGTTATCAATGAACTTTCTAATGTATTATTTTTCAAGAAAGGAGAAAAAGCAGTAAAGTACATTATTGTTTTTTGATTAAGATGTCAAATTGAAAATATTTACTGGCGTTCCAAATTAAATTTTTAATGGTTTAATATGACACTAATAATAATTTACGACTTCAATCTTGACAGATTTCTAAAGTATTTGTGTTTTTCTTGTTTTTATTGCAGGTGCTCTAATACATTTATTAAGAACTGTAGGTTCCCAACAAATCAGCTCTGATTTGCTTTCATTTTCTCTAGCTGTCCTCATTTACAGTAGATCTCTACTTACCTCTTCGTGGTCTTCTTCTTTGACACCACCCATTTTGGTGAAGTCAAGTGGGCCTTCCCACTCTTGCTGAGTTTGGCCCTGAGATGCAATGGCTCCCACATGTTGAGAGGAAGAAGACAAAGAAGATGAAGGCTCTGGAGACTGTACTCCCTCCCGCTTGGTCTTCTTCATGCTAAGGTCCAAGGTGCCATTCTCATCCACCTCAATATCTGCCTCCTAAGTGAGGACACAGTGTGCAAATGTAGTGACTGCAAACTCAAAGAGCACGAGTTTCATACACTGTTCATTGTTAGGCTATTTTAAACCGTAGTTTTAAAAAAGAAGCTTGCGTCTAAATGAAATTCACTGTGCATCACCTTGGTGCAGGGCTCCCTGGTCTTGGTGCTGAGTGTCTCTGGTCTCTCCCAGCAGCGGGTGGACAGGTTGAGGATAGCTGTTGCTGCCATGTGGGCTGCCTCTGCATCTTGGCTATAGTCATAACCGCTGGAGGACAAGGTGCTCATAGAAAAGCTTCCTGACATGCTGTGACTGGGGGAGGATGCCTTGGGGAATAATTTAGCTGCGTACAAGTGGAACAAAATGATTTCCTTGAGACATGAAATTGGGAGGAGATTACTGCATATTCTACGACTATATGAGTGCAACATATGTACTAGTTCAGGTTTCCTTTTAGTTATAGCAGAACCTCATACAATTTTATACAGAGCTTGGCAAGTGAAAAAACAAACTTTTATGTATAAATTATTTAAAAAAGTAAAACATTTTATACAAAAACATACAGTTATTAATACAAATTTATAGACGTTACTGACAAAAATTGTTTTTTGGTATAATGTCATTTATTGATCAGAATAATTGTAGAATGACATATTCCATTTGGATATAACTCAGGTGGTTCTCTGCCCCTATAATCTCAGGACTGCGCCTTAAGTTGCTTCTGATACAGGTGTCACGCATGGCAGCTCTGCCTCTTTAGCATGTGAGTGTGAATGGAAAACATTATAAAAGCCCTTTGCAGAACCTAGCTATGTTTGAAAGGTGGTATAAAAAATGTGAATAAGACCATTTCACATAGAATGGTTAGCACTGTCACCTCGCAGCAAAAAGACTCCTGGTCTAAACCAGGAACCAAATGAGGCCTTCATATGTGGAGTTTGCACGTTTTCCCTGTGCCTGGCATCTTCCAGGTAGTTCGGCTTCCTCCCACAGTTCAACTGATAGGTTACCTTCTGCTTGATGGATGTGAGGAGGGTAAATGTATAACAGAATTAGAATTTTTCCCCATCTGTCTCTCTTCTCATGTTTGGTGTGTGTCTTCTTGTTTCTGTGTTTGGTTTCTTTTAATTGTTTTAATGTTTTACTTTGTAGCTTAGTTTTCTTTTGTATCATGTGTTACTTTTACTTATTCACTGTCACCTGTATCTCATTTCCCCTGCTGTTTGTCATTTCTCAGGCTCAGTGTATAACTAGTCCCGTGTACCTCTTTGTCAGAATATCGCTGATCCTTGTGTGTAACACTGCTTTTTGTTTTCCTGCTTTGGATTTAGTCTCTGTGCTTTCTTGGCTTTCAACTGTTTTTGTTCCTTCTGTATCTTTTGAATTTCTTGCATTGTGATGGCTGCAGTTACAGCCACACAGTGGTAATGTCCACCAAATATCAATGTTACAACAGAGGCTTACACATAACACTACATTTACATTTTTCTTCCTTTAGATATAGGATTTCATTTACAGGGGAATAAATAGTGATGGGACGTTCTGTATCGAGGCTTCGGAGCGTGTGTCGAGTAATGGAGGGGGCGTTTCCGCGAAGCGCATATCGAGGCTTGCTTCATTTATGGGAGGAGCTGAAAATGATGACGTCCGAAGCCTCGCTGCCCGGCTGTACCACGTGACTGGTTCATGAAGTGGTTCGAACTTTGCCGCGAGA
>NW_005187753.1:302706-311410 GCF_000239375.1 Pundamilia nyererei | reverse complement strand
GGTTATTGTGTGTTTTATCCCTTTTTTTGTTTTTGTGGGCTGATCAGCCACTATTTAAGTTTCCACTTGTCTGTTTAGGTAAGTCAGTTTGTTTCAGTTGTTGTAGTGCTTGTGTAGTTTTGTTACTTTGACCTCTTTTATGGGCCCAATATTTAGATTTTTCTGTGTAGTTTAACCGAGTTTGTTTTGGGGTTGAATAAAAAAACTTTTTTGGACGTTAACCTGTACCTGACTTTCCTTCACTGCTCGGTCCATCATGCATCCTTAATTTGGGTCATCATTTCCAGCCTTAACTACATAATCTTTTTCTTTTTGTATTATTCTGTGTTTAAATTGTTTGGAGATTGCAGGAGTGCTTGGTTCTAAAATATATTTAAGAATAAGACAGTGAAAGAAAGTGCTTAATGCTTATCAGATTCACCAAGTTTTTTTCTTTGGTATCTTTAAAGGAGATAAATATTGCCTTTGTCATTTGAAATATCTCATTTAAGCCTTCATCTACTTGTAATATGGATGTATTATAACACTGCAATTGATCAGAAGATACCAAACAAATAACAATTTGCACAGAGGGAATGCGGTTCACAAACAGTGCCATAGAGAGTTTATGTTAAAACCATAACGATACCTTGGAGTAAAAATTGACACAGCTCTTAAAATGGACAATTAGGTAAATGCAGTGGTGAGAAAAAGCTTTTTTCAGCTGAGGCAGCTCTCTAAAGTAAAACCTTTTATTTCTTTTTGTGACTAGGAGAGAGTTTTACATGCATTTGTGACCACTCGGCTTGATTATTGTAATGGACTTTATATTGGTGTTGATCAGGCTTCACTATCACGCTTGCAAATGGTCCAGAATGCTGCAGCTTGTCTGTTGACAGGGACATGCAAACGTGAGCACATTACCCCTGTTCTTGCCTCTTTACACTTGGTTGCCTGTCCATTTTAGAATTCATTTAAAAATTTTATTGTTTGCTTTTAAAGTTTTAAATGTCCTGGCTCCTTCTTACCTGTCAAACCTTCTACACCAATACAGTCCACAAAGGTCTCCCAGATCAACTGACCAGTCACTCCTTGCTGTCCCCATGCCGAGACTGAAACACTGGGGGGACCCAAAATATGGAATAAACTGCCCCTCCATATTAGGCTGGCCCCAACACTTGAAATGTTTAAATCACTTTTAAAAATACACTTTTTTTCAAAGGCTTTTTAGGAGTTGTACCAGAGTCAGCTTGTAGTCAGTTTTAGTCAGCTGTTGGTCACTCTTAATCTTTTTATTTTGTTAATCTTATTCATTGTATATCTTATTGTCTATTTTACTCATGTTTTAATATTTAATATATATACTGATTTATTTTTATCTTCTTTTTCATTTATGTATTTATTTTATTGTTATTTATATTTATTTCTTTGTCTGCTTAATGTATGTTTTTTAACTGCTGTCTCTGTTTTATTATTGGAAAGCACTTTGGTCAACTTTGTTGTTTTTAAAGTGCTATATAAATAAAGTTAGATTGGATTGGTTATAAAAAGCCTAAGTTGTTAAGAAATAAAAGCAAAGTGAAATTGTGTCTTACTTTTGAAGGCTTTGGGTGATGTTTCAGCAGTGCTAGGTGTCTTTGGAATGAGCGTACGCTTTCCAAAAACCTGACCATCAAAGCTTGCATAGTCAAAAGACACCTTGGAGTATTTCTCCAGCTCCTTGGCCAGGTTTGCTCGAGGTGTAGTGGTCACCGTGTTGGGCCGGTAGCTGCCATACTGAGGGATCTCCAGCTGTTTGACAAAACACATGGGCCTAAAAAAAGAGCCCTGATTTAGGTACTGATACTTTAACATTGTATGAATCAATTAGTTGAAAATTTTTCTTGCATGTCTCACCTGAGCACTCTGTCAGAATTGGAAGAGGGTTCACTGGCTGAAGCCTGTAAATGAACCTGTTTGTCCTGGTTCTTGTTCAGCTTAGCAGCTGCGGCAATGGGGCAGCCGGACAGACTGATGGGGAGGCATGCCAATGATATTGCATTTAAAGAAATAAAATGCTCATCAATAGAAACTCACTGAATTGCTGGGAAAGCAGTGTAAGCAGATGTGAGTACAATGAAATGTTATGCAGTATTATTTTGCAAATGTGTGTGTGTGTGTGTGTGTGTGTGTGTGTGTGTGTGTGTGTGTGTGTGTGTGTGTGTGTGTGTGTGTGTGCAATCAGATCTAGGATCTTTAACACTAAACTATTAAAAAACCCCATCAGAATACAAGCCTCTTTTTACAAGTTCTTTTCTATGAAGTAGTGACAGTCAATTTCTGTTTCATATGCTGTTGTAAAAAGTGTTCAGAGTGTATCGAGTGCTTTATTAACCTGCGATGTGTGTTGCGGTTGCTGTTAACATGGCCTTGGCCTGTGCAGCCAGGAGTAGGACACTTCAAGACGTTCTCATGCATGGCCAGGACTACAGACACACAGCAAGTGCAAACTCAGGTCAGTGCATTTATCTTGCATTAGGTGGTTTCACAGCAGTAACAGTAGTAATGTACGTGTACACCTGTATGAGCTAGAAAAGGACAAGTGGCAAAGATACAGAATTTACAGCAGTAGTGGAAGTAAGAGTAATGGTAAAGCTGGTAGAGTTAATAATAATAATTACAACCTGAATTCCAAAAAAGTTAAAAGCCTATGTAAAATAGTTGACTTAATATGCTGAGGATGTGACGTCTAATGCTGTGGAACACCTCACAACTAATAAACAAACATACAGGTCAAGGGAAAAAAAGCACCCCAAAAGTAAAGATAGGGATTCACCCATCTGTGAAAACCTATGATGATATTGTATTCCGAAATAACATTACTAAATATAAATTTGCAGGATTCTACCTAGAATTTGGTGATTTTATTATCTAGTCAATTCAGTGTTGGCCAGTCACATAGCACCAATCACCTTAAGGCACTTTAAATCGCAAGGTAAACACCCTACAATATTAGGGACACTTTTTTAGAAACAGGTTTGTGTGTTAGCATTATTGGTCAGTATTTATTAATCATGGTGATAATTCAAAGTGCACACATTTGAATGTTGGTCAATGAAGTTAATGGTAAGCTATACTTACTCTCTGGAGGGATTCTGTCTTTGTGAGGACATCCAGACAGACTACGATGATGGGGATACAGCCCAGTCACATGACCCGTCCCATCACACCCTGGCGTTGGACACTTGACTTCCTTTTTTTCTGGAATTTTATTTAGATAGTGATCACCTACTTTCTATGCAAACACGTTCACATTTGACTTTGCTGTTTCTTACCTTTGCTGTAGTGAGTGGTGCGGCGGGCTACAGCAGCAGCCTCTGAGCTCTTGCTGGATGATGTGTATGGTTGGTAGTCCAGGGAGCTCCGGCTCTCCTGGCCTTCCTTCACTTCCTCCGCCTTCAGAGCAATAGCCTGCTCCAGCAGCCCCAGGTTCCCCCGAGTCATATCCCAGTTCTCTGAGTCGTCTGTTATTCCCGAGCCCTCTGAGACACGATCCTGCTCCTCTCCTTCCTCTTCTTCCTCCTCCTCCTCCTCTTCCTCCTCTTCATCTTCATCATCATCATCATCATCATCATCCTCCTCAGAGCGGACCTCTATAACCAATGTTGTTGGAGAGGCTTTACTGGAGTCTTGGTCCTCCTCTTCCTCCCCCAGGATCTCACTGTCTTCCTTCTCTTGTCTGTGATCCTCCCCCTCTCTCTCCCCTTCCTGTTCTTCATCCTCTTCTTCCTCAGTCATGGGAGTACAGATCTTTTCTTCCCTGAGTGACACCTCAGTTTCAGATCCCTGAGTGCGTGGACTCAAAGTGTAAGGAGTGTCAACCTCTTGGAGGACCTCCCTGTCTGTTCCATCCTCCTCTTCTTCCTCTTCTTCCTCTTCTTCCTCTTCTTCGACCTCTTCTTCATCAGCTTCCCTCTTATGCTGCTTTGACTCTTTGGCCAGATGGCCGTAATCACCACTTGAATATTGATGATCTGAGTTTTTCTGGCTTATCACTTGTCTTTCTATTACCCTCTCTTCTACAATATTCTCAGGACTTTTTTGCTGTCCATTTTCTTCCTGTTCTTCTGCTTCTTCCGCCTCCTTTGTTTCTTTTAGATCAGGAATGCCTGTTAGCTCTGCGGGTTCCGCAGATGGCTGATTCTTTGTCATCAGACAAGCATCCTTCACATCCTTTGTCTCTGTTTCCTCCTGCTGAAGGTCATCAGCAGGTTTTACTTCCTCACCAACTTTCTCACTCACAGTTTTGTTCTCAGCCTTTGCACTGATGTGTTTGTCAAGGTCAGCTGAAGGACACACTGCTGTTACTTTTGTCACCTGTGAGGCCTCTGCTGTGGAGTTCAAAGTACAGATAAATGTCATTGCCACAGATTGTTTTTTCTGTGTCATCTCACAAAAACAAGCATTGTGACTGATCTTGCAGGTGACTTGATGTGATTTGTTTAGCAAGAGTGAAGTGAAGCATGCAAACCAAACTGTAGACCAAAGTCAACTGTTCAGGAAGTTGGCTTTGGTCTACACTCATGCCAAACTCTCCGCTATCTTGAAACGGTTCTGTTCGTCACAGTCACTGAAATACTGATGATGTTTTTTAATGTCCTTGTTTTTATACAAAGCTCATTTCTGTGACACTGGATTACATATGCTTTAATGTGTCTATATTTCAACTACAAAATGGAAACTCGGATCAGTTTCAGGTTGAAGTAAGGAATTACAACTACATGTACCTTTATCAATATTTTTCAAAGTCTACAATGTTACTTTTAGGTAAGTAGGCATTACATTTTAAGATCTACTTCACCCACATCAGAGTAACATCAGAGTTGACAGTGACAGAAATTGTAATTTTGTGTCTGTACACCACAAACAAGATTGATTTTAACAAAGGTCTTGCGCTATCTGTTTAGGAACTTTTATGCACAGCCCCTCCATTTTCAGAGGCTTTACAGTTTATTATTCCATAACAAATTACAACAATAAAAGATCTGAAAAACCATTCAATGAGAAGGTGTGTCCAAACTTTTGACTAGAAAATAAGTATTTGATCCCCATCAATCTGCAAGATTTCTGGCTCCCATTTATATTTTATACGGGTAACAAGCTGACATTTGGAGCCTTTTCAGCTCGTTACCTGTATAAAAGACAGCTGTCCATAGAAGCAATCAATCGATCCAGATTCCAAACTCTGCACCATGGCCAAGACCAGAGTTTTCCATGGATGTCAAGGACAAGATTGTGGACCTACACAAGGCTGGAATGGACTACAAGACCATTGCCAAGCAGTTGGGTGAGAAGGTGACAACAGTTGGCGCAATTATTCGCATATGGGAGAATGATAAAATAACTTCCAGTCTCACTCGGTCTGGAGCTCCACACAAGATCTCACCTCGTGGAGTTTATGAGAATAAGAACGGTGAGGAATCAGGCCAGAACTACTCAAACTTTGAAGTTTGTCACCAAACATCTCAATGTTTCAAAAGAGGACTTGGTGAAGGTGTTGTGGTCAAATGAGACCAAAACCGAGCTATTTGGCATCAACTCAACTTGCCATGTTTGGAGGAGGAAGAATGCTGTCAATGACTCCAAGAATATTATCCCCACCGTCAAACATGGAGGTAGAAACATGCTTTGAGGGTGTTTTTCTGCCAAGGGGACAGAACAACTGTATCACATCAAAGGGAGGATGGATGGGGCCATGTACCATCAAATCTTGGGTGAGAACCACCTTCCTTTAGCCAGGGTATTGAAAATGGGTCGTGGGTGAGTATTCCAGCATGACAATGATCCAAAACACACGACCAAGGCAACAAAGGATTGGCTCAAGACGAAGCATATTAAGGTCTTGGAGTGGCCTAGTCAGTCTCCAATCCCACAGAAAATCTGTGGAGGGAGCTGAAGGTTAGAGTTGCCAAACATCAGCCATGAAACATTAATGACTTGGAGAGGATCTGCAAAGAGGAGTGGGACAAAATCCCCCCTGAGATGTGTGCAAAACTTGTGGCCAGCTACAAGACACGTCTGACTTCTCCAGTTACCAAAAAAGATTTTGCTACAAAGTACTAAACCACGTTTTGCAAAGGGATCAAATATTTATTTCCTTCATGAAGATGCAAATTAACTTGTTACTTTTTTCAAATCCATTTTTCTGGATTTTTTGGTTATTGTTCTGTCTCTTACTTTACTTTACTTTACTTTACTTTACTTTACTTTACTTTACTTTATTGATTTCAAAGGCTGTTGGTAGTCCCCCGAACACGTTTTAAAACCAGAGCGGTGGCCCCAAGGTTGTGGAATTCTCTCCCTCCATCTTTAGACTAGTTTTTAATTAGATTTGTGCTGTATATTTGATTGTACTGTTTTATGTTTATCTGTTTTATATTATTGTGAAGCACTTTGTGGTTTTTATCGTGTGAAGAGTACTATATAAATCAATAAAGTAAAGTCTCTCATTGTTCAAATAAACCTGCCATTGAAATTATAGACTGACCATTTCTTTGGTAGTGGGAAAAGTTACAAAATCAGCAGGGGTTCAAATAATTGTTTTCCCTGACTGTACATACTTAAAATAACTATGTATACAGGAGCCAGTTTTGCTTGGCGGGTAAGGAGGCAACTGCTCTAGTTTGGATTTACTCACTTTTTATTGACTCTGGCCTGCTTGTTGTTTTGGCCTTCTTGTCCTTGTTTTCTTCATCCCCTTCATTCTCTTTCTGCTCCTCCTCTTCCTCTTCTGCTGTGTCACTGTCTGCAGTCAACCCTCCATCTGCTGCCTGTTTAGCAGACTGATTCTTTCTCTTGGGAGCGGACTGGTTCTCCCCGGCCTCAGCCTCCTCCAGCTTCCTTTTCTTCACAATTGGGCAACCAAGTATGCTGAAAAGAGAAACATGGTTACTGATGTGTATAATGTCAGAAGAAGAAAGAAACCTAACAAGTAATTAGTGTTCTGTCACATACTATATTGAGGTGTGTAAGCAACACTGGAGAGTCTAGATACTACTAGCAACAAAGTTTTTAGTGGCTTTCCTTCAGGTACTCTGGCTTCCTCTCGCAGTCCAAAGTCATGCTTGCTAGATTAATTCGTAATTCTAACTCGGTTTTAATTGTGAATACAAGTTAGAGAAGGTGCTTAATCCCTAGCGCTTTATGTTTGATAGTGTGATAGTTTTGAGCTAATGTTTGTTTATGCCATAGTTCCCAGGTCATTGACCCAGCGTTTTGTGTTTAGTGAACTTATTTGGGGATTTGTTCTGTGAAGACTTTCTAATTTTGTTTATCATAATATTTCTAGTCTCGGTCGTTGTGTCCTTGGGCAAGACACTTCACCCGTTGCCTACTGGGTGGTGGTCAGAGGGCCTGGTGGCGCCAGTGTCCGGCAGCCTCGCCTCTGTCAGTGCGCCCCAGGGTGGCTGTGGCTACAATGTAGCTTGCCATCACCAGTGTGTGAATGGGTGGATGACTGGATATGTAAAGCACTTTGGGGTCCTTAGGGACTAGTAAAACGCTATATAAATACAGGCCATTTACCATTTAGTAATTCTGTCATAGTCCTGTTTTTTTTTGTTTTTTTGTCTAAACTCTTAATTAAAAATGTTAGTTTTAGTTTTAGGTCAAGTATATTCAGTTTATGTTTTGAGTCCCTTGAATTTTTGCCTCCCTTTTCTCCTGTGCCCTTGTCTTGTCTGTGTTTAGTCCTCAGTCAGTCAGTCTTGTTTCAGTGTTTACCTTTCTGTTTCTATGTCAAATCTGTGTTTCTGTTGCTATGTCTAGTTTATATATGAATCTGTTGCCTGCTCAGTTAGTTCCTGTTTTATTTTGATAGTTCCTTGTCTCTTGTTGTGTTGGTATAGTGGTAAAGCTACACACACCTTTGGAGCGATGTCTGCAGCCTGTGCGCAGCTCAGACGCAAGCATTTCGCTGCATGTTATACTGTGAATGTGACAAAAAAAAATGAATTGAAAGTACACTATGTTCAGTTTTGCTTCCCCTGTCTATTTAGTCAGATTCAGTTCAGCTGTGCTCTTCAGGTGTCTCCACTTTGCCCATTTGCTTTTTTGTATTTAAACCCTCTGTATTGCTTGTTGCATCATCCCTCATGCTTCTCCTGTGTAGTCCTCTGCTTTACGTGTCCTGGTTCAGTTCTGACCTGGCTCTCTGTTTATCTCTCTTCCTTGTAGGTTACAAATAATAAAAGTTAAAGGCTTTCACGTCCTGTCTCCTGTATCTTGCACGTTGATGCCAAAACCTGGCTTCAGCATAGCAACACATGACAGAATATTTGGCTAGACAGAGCTCTGGCTTTTTGTCACCCTGACTACATTGCGAAAAAATACAAATAATGGTCACGGGTAGGGATGGGTATTGATAAGATTTTCACGATTCCGATTCCATTTTCAACTCTTTAACGATTCGATTCTTTATCGATTCTTTTATCAATTCTTTTTAAAAAAGGAGAACACTAAGGTTGATTAGCTTAGAACTTTGTTTTATATCTTCTCTATATCTGTCATGGTCCCTGTGCCCCGCTGGTCAATCCTCTATTGGGCAATATGTTTGTGGTTTGTTTGCTCTCTCGCTCTCGCCCTCTCTCTCACTCTCTCTCTCTCTCGCCACTGCGATGCTCACTGCGGGCTCCCGCTGCTGGCCCACACACCTGCTCATCACCACACCGGCCGCTGATCCCAGCTG
>NW_005187753.1:300360-302534 GCF_000239375.1 Pundamilia nyererei | reverse complement strand
TTTTTGGAACCCGATGCGGAGAGGAGTGATTGAGGGGGAACGTTTTTGTACAGAAAGTGTGGAACACCCTTCTCCCAACCCTGTTTCCCACGGACCCTGGCGACCCGGACCCGTTTCCCTGCACGTTGTATATAGCCACTTGGTGTATGTGTTGTAAAGGAAAACCCTGGCCTGCGCCTGAGTCTCTTTCGGAAACCTTATCAATATCTTCAGGAGTAACATGGCCTTACAAACCCAACAGTGAGATCTTAAGAGATCCACAGCCTACGGCTCTTCAATGGGGTGTCACAGGGTCCCCAGGAAAAACAATTATAAATGTAAAGTAATAAAATAAATATTCTTCTGTAGCAATAACAAAGTACAACATAAATGATTCAGTAGCAATTACCCAAGAATATCCAGTAATGTCCCTGCCTACAATTAAACACATTCACTTACTGAAAATCGGGGGCATCTGCAATGAGTGCAAGCCTTTGACCACAACCTTAGTCACTGCTTGGTGACATTCGTCTATCCTGGCCTGAAAGGAGACGCTACCGGTAGACAGCAGTGAGAACTGCCAGCATCTGAGCCAGCCAGACTCTGTCTCTCTCATCATGGTAACCTAAATGCACAGTAATGGCAGGTTTTGTAATAAGGCAGATCGCGTATTCGTAGTGTTTCCTCCCTTAAATTAAATATCTACTTTTCAAGTATTGCAAGTTGCCCTGTTGTCATCCGTTCTCATAAAGTATAATCAAACTTTTGAGCGTTAGGCGCCGTGTTTCCTGCCAGGTAAATGATGCTCTGCAATGTGGTGACGTCATTCGGGGCGACTGGAATCGATAAGGGAATCGTTTGCAAAACTGGCAAACAATTCCAAGGAATTGAAACAGTGGGAACCGGTTCTCAACAAGAACTGGTTTTCGATACCCATCCCTAGTCACAGGGCCTCAGACCCAGGGTTTGAGTTTCTCTGTGGGTGTGTGATTCTCTCTCTAAGTAAAACAAGTAAAACATGGGGCTTTTTAAAATCGTTCCTCATCTTGTGAAGGCTAGTCTTCACAGATCGGATGAGCCTCCATTTTGCCCACTTTGGCGTTATTCTAAGATTTTTCCACAATTTGCATTTTTTTTCCTGAATGATGAACTTTGCCTATTTTTACTTCTGAGAAGCACTGCCTCGCTAAGATGCTGTTTTCACAGTAAGTAATGTTACTGACCTGCTGCCAAGTAACCTAATTGGTTGCAAAATGTTCCTCTAGGTGTTTCTTTTTTAGTACCACTTACTTTTCCAGCCTTTTGTTGTCCTCTTCCAGTGTTTTTAAGATGCGTTGCTGACATCGAAATTCAAAATGAGGTTATATTTTTCATGAAATAGTAACGTTTAAACATTTGTTTTCTATATTGTATTATGAATAAAATATGAATATATGAGCTCTACAAATCATTGCCTTCTTTTATTTTCCTCTTACACAGTGTGCCAATTTTTTTTTTAAATTGGGATTTTACTTGCATTTTTTCACCTTGCTCTCTGTCATTTTGTGGAAAATGCACATGAACCTGCTGACATCAGCTCTGCAACAGTTTGTAATACAGTTAGTGAAAAACAATAGTTTGTCAGTGCAGCATCAATATGCTTGGCAAGTTGAATCAAAACAGTGGAGCTCAAAATAAGAAGAACAGAATACGACAGCACGAGTTCCAAGACTTGGTGACATGTAGTTTGTGTTTTGTAAAGAACTGAAGCATTGTTACCATTTATGTATTGAATGTATGCATTCATACTGTAATATGTGTGTGTAACATACCTAGAAGGGCTTTCTAAAATGAATGTGCTTGTTTGGTATGATAACCCTGTCTAGCCAGTCTATGAGGACCTGTGGTCAGTGTGTTTTCCTCATTTCTTCCATTGTTATATACATTAGGGTACAGTTACGTCAGCATGGCTAAACCTGGTTTAGGTTTACGGTTGTCTAGTTGAAGAAGATGGCATGAGTTTATAGCATAAGCTTAAATAAATATGCCTGTTACCCCCAACCTCTGACTAGGGTTGCTGTCCATGGTGCTGATGAGAAGCCGAAATGATGCTACTGATAGTTACTATTATAACTATATGATTCTATTTATTCACTGTATTCATTGTGTGTGTGTGTGTGTGTGTGTGTGTGTGTGTGTGTGTGTGTGTGTGTGTG
>NW_005187753.1:287567-299942 GCF_000239375.1 Pundamilia nyererei | reverse complement strand
ATATATATAAAATTTATAACTTTTTATGCTGAGTTATAAACTCGTTTACCTTAAGTCTTGCTTCATTTCTTGTGCCACCAGTTCTGATGAAACAGGAAGACATGTTAGATACTGATATAACAATAATTTGGCTTTAACTGAAGTGAAAACTCTGAGCGTATTATCTTGTGAGCTCTGCTTATAGTCGACATGATTTGCTTACTGTAAGAGATAGATGGCATCTTCTCCATTACAATGTAAGTTGGAGAATTAGAGGACATCTTGTCCCACAGAGTGACGAGATGTACTATTATGTTTTTACACATAGCATGCCAATTTTTTGTTTCGGTGTCAATATTTAAGATTATATGCAGGTTAATGACACATGATAATTTAAAATACTAATGCACAACAAGCATTTTTCACAAATGATAATGGTTTGGAGAGAGTTCTATCCTTCAGCATGCATGGCACAGGAAAAATTGTTAAAATGTGTTTGGTAAGTGCTGAGAACTGCTCTGAGGAGTGTGCCAAGGCAAATGAGAAAAACAAGATAATGATAAAAGAAGAAGAGATAAAAGTGACCATCTGCTTATTATCAGCACACAGTTCAATGCCAGCATCCATAGGAAGCCTGCACCCTATGAGTAGACCACAGGGTATGTGGTGGCTGTAGCTCAGGTGGTAGAGCAGGTCACCTGCTGATTGGAAGGTTTTTGGTTTGATCCCTGTCGCCCCCAGTCTGCATGCACGATACTAACCCCAAGTTGCTCTCTGATGCATTCACTTGAGAATGTATGTGCTAGTTAGCTTCTTTTTTTCTAAAAAGCATAGAAGAAGGTCTTGTGTGAATGGGCATGAATGGGTGAATGTGACATGTTGTATAAAGCGCTTTGAGTGCTCCGGGAGAGTAGAAAAGTGCTATGTAAGAATCAGTCCATTTACAACAGTAAAGATACGTCCAAGCAACACTCCAAAAACGAATTTCATCTACAACAGCTACAGCTGTCTTGACTACTGTTGTAAGTAGGAAGGTCTGGTAAGCAAGTGTGTTAGTGCTTTCTCAGTACTCCACCCTCTTTGTCATGGTGAAAATGATAAGAGCTTTATGCAAACTATAGCGTTCATTTCAACATTTTTTTAATGTATTAGAAATTTTATTTGTGTGTGTGGGTGTGTATATACTGACCCCGGATGCCTTTGGAGCGGGTTCGCGTTCGTGTCTCTGTAGTGTCTTGACTCATCTAAGTAACAGAGGGACATGAGTAACATTCACAAGTGAGGAAGTGTAGACAGACAGTCAGACAGACAGACAGGCAGGCAGACAGATAGGTACATTGTCACTGAGGCTTGTCCTCTCTGGTTGACTGGTTCTGTACTGGTCCACCGCGGGCTCAGAGTCTGAACTTTGAACTCATTTTTGCTGGATAAAACACACAAAACACACAACACCACCTTACAGTCAGCTAGTGTTGTAGGACAACTATGTTATACACTATATTAAGCTGCTTGCTTATATTCTAACTAAAGATCTTTAATCTTTCTCTTGTGAATCCCACAATTTTATGGAGGTAGAAATGTGAAAACTCTACTTTTCTAAAAGAAAATCTTTCCAAAGGTACCAGAAAATGTGTATTTTGGAGAAATATGTGGGTGCACATGGGTCTAGTATACTGTACATGCTCAGACAGAAATGTAGCATGTCACTGGGAACACCAAACATTAGCTGTTGCTGTTGTGTGTTGTATGTTTATATAGTGAGCGAATTCCACATCCAAACAGATTTGACCAAAATCTGTATTTTGATTCTCATATCAGAAAACATCAAAATCAAATGTAGACAAATATATTTCTTACGTAATGATTTACTGCTATCTATTTAGCTTTGGAAAGATGAGCTTGAATTATTTCAACGGTCTTGTTGCAGATTGAGCCACTTTTCTTGGCTAAAGTTAAAAATCATTGGACGGCAAGAACAATACAAATATCCATTAGTTCAAAAGTATGACTAAATTATTTCGTGAGGGGGGAGCCCCGTTTTGACACTTACAGTATCCAATGCAGACATGTTGTGTGAGCGTACAGTCTAACTATTCAAATATTCCATCAGTAAACAGATGGACTTTCTGATCAATGCTCATGATTTTGGAGCTCAAAGTAAAGCAGGCTACGTTCTAGAAGGCAGTCGACAGCAGTCAGCTGTAGACGTGACAGATCGGGATTTCAGGATGACTAAAGTTTCAGGTGACCTCATCCTGCTGAAAGCTTTTTTTCACGTTGACAGCAATTGACAAAAAGAGAAATGAGAACACAGGATGAGCTACAGGCCGATCGGCTGAGCACCACCAGGCCTGCGGCCGGCGGAGGACGGGCTGTTCCCGTTTCGGGCTCTCACTTCTGGGGCCGCCAAAGAACCGCCGGAAACGCCGAGCGGCCCATAATAATAATCGGATGAAAAGGCAGATCTCCAATGATCCAATGATGGAAGGAAACGAGTTAAAAACATGGAAACCTAAATACGTCCTCGCTTCATCCGCACCGCTCGGCACCAAATCCAGCGTCACAGTCTGCAGCCGAGGCCTCACAACATCCACGCATACGCTGCTCTTTGTCACGCAGACACAGCTCGGCCTTACCTTACGCTCAGACTACTGCCCTCCCCTCCCCCCTCGCAGACACATCTCCGGGCAGAAGGACGTTCCGGTAACGCTCCAACGACTACGAGCCCGAAAGAAGTGCGGAGCCAAGCCGGACACAGGGGGCCGAGTCTGCGAGGCGGCAGCAGCAAACCGAGCCGTTCAGCACCCCGGACAGAGACTGCCGACTCTCCAGCACCACGGACAGAAACCCCGCTGCAGTGCCTCCTGCAGGAGCCCAGGAGAGCTGCAACCGGCCCACCGGGGCTGGGCTCCCCCCTCGGCCGGCCGCGAAGTGCCGGAGGCAGCCAGTATTTAAAGAGCCAGAGCCAGCAGCGACGACACGCTCCTCTCAGTCCCCGCGCAGCTGAGGCTGCAGCACTCCTCTGACAAAACTGCATTCTGCTGGACATTATTAGCTGCAGAGCTCAGCTCACAGACATCAGAGACAAAGATTTTGTTCTCCCTTAGTCTTGAAACAGACCTCATTGCTTCATTCATTGCTGATGAACTAGGTGCAAAGATCTATCAAGACCTGGGAAAATAAAATAAGACAAACAAGCAAACTCCAGTTTCCACAGTCCCAACGAGCTTGAAATTCAGTGTTTGACCACCTTTAATCTTTACACAGGCTGAACTCTCTTTTAGGAACACTTTCCTGTAACTTCTGTAAGTGTCTTCACAAATAGTTCTCAAGGGTTCTTGAACAACATTCAAAGCTCATCTCTGGGCCATATCGTTACATAATGGCAACATGTTAAATAAAAATATCAAATTTGATTCATCTCTACATAAGTCCTGTTGCCTCTGGTTTGCCATTTCTATCAGTTTCCTTCTTATTAATGGCTTCTTGATACGGTACAGTATACTTTATTGTCCCCTAAGACAAATTTTACAGAAATGTGTAAAGTGCTGTCACAGAAACTGCTTTTTAAAAGAGCCAATAAACATTAAAAGAAAGACTAAAGAAATACCAAATAGAAGTGGATCGATAATGACAAACCAAGCAGCTTAAAAGCAACCAATACTCCACAGAAAACCCCTGTGCTACACAAAGCTCTGATGTAAAAGCTTAATTGGTGTAGGGACAAATGAAACGTTAATGCTATTCAGCCACATTTTAGGACTCTACTTTCTGCCAGAAGCCAAGAGCTCATACTTAGGATGTGGAATAGAGCCCTGTGTGCCTGACTGAGTACAGACTGCTTATAAATGACTGAAGGGAGAGGTCTTCGGCCCTCGGCACTCTAAAATTCAATTTTGCCTGCACAGAGAAACTTTCATGATACTCGATGGTATCCCATGCCATGAAAGCCACTTTTCCTCTGAGACAACTTCTAATGAGTCTTCAGTGAACAACAGATTGGATGCATCTCTCAGGTCCTGTGTCAGGTCTTTGCTGGATCTTTTCCAGTTTTTGACTTTCAGATACTGTTCATCTGCTGTAGAGTTTTTAAAAACTCTAGCTTTCTCAGATGTTTTAGAGACTCCCTGCACACCGTTCTGAGATATGCCAAGTGTTCAACAAAAAGAAAATGGTCAAGCTAAGCCTGTTGATACAATTATTAATTAGTGCCTGTCAAATTGTGTTATCTTTGGCATTTTTCATAGATTTAACTCAAGAAATGGGGACAAATTCCTTGTTTTCATTACAGGCTGCCCAAAACAAAGTGTCTAAAGATATCACTGAAGATTGGTTCTTTGCTATGTTTTCTGTTATGTGTAGACAACACTTATTTATTCCTTTCCTGAATTTCCCATAATTTTCTGCCATTGTTTACGTCAATGTGTGTATACGAGTGTGTATGTTGGGTAGGAGTGGGTGTAGGTGTGTCTTTTGATGCTGAAATGATTGATAGGTCAGAATTAATGATTGAACAAACAAATAAAAAAAGCATAGGTGTGAAAATGTTGATTTTTTGATTTTTGAATGTCTGGCTCCTGGAAAGCAAAATGGAAAGAAATGAGAGGTGACTCAAAACCTTTGCACAGTATTGTAATTGTGCATATCACAGACAGATGAGCTAGTAGCCTAACGGCTGCTTTTCACAGTGAAGCAGATTGAAAGTATGGCGGTTTTATACTTGAATGTGGAATGGCAGGGTTACTTTATAGTATGATTTCATACATCATATGAGATTAAAAACCCAAAATATTTGGAACTATTTCAGCTGAAATGAAATAGGTTTAAATAATGTTGCAAACAGGGCAGCAGTTCAAAAAAAATGAAGAAAGAACAAATGTGTTGGCTTTGTGCTCCATTTTCACACATTTGTATTTCACTTGAACATTTACACAGACGTAGCTCTTATTTCTCTAGTTGTTTGCGTGGTCTGGAGAGACTGCTGCCGAGGCTTCCTAGCTTGGTTAAATGCCTGCTGCCTCCTCTGGTCACGTGTCTTCGACTGGAAGAGCCGCTGAGAGGAACGGAGGATACGCATTGAAGAAGCTGCCGTAAAACCAGCAGGGGGCAGTGAAGGAACGGTTTGGAAGACGGGAATGAGTAGGAAAGTGTGGAAGACGAAGAAGAGTAGAGGAGCTGTTTCCGTGCGCCAGCTGGTTGGACCTGGATCTGGGGTCTTTGGCTGTGCTTCAACAGTTCAGGTGAGCCCGGTCTCTGACCTTCCGAACCGGATTGCTGGACTTGATTTAGCAGAGCTAGCGCCACCTGCAGGCCACCTCAAATTGTTGTTACGTGTGGGAAAGGTTGGTGCAGCAGAGCTAACGGAGGTAAGTGAACATGAAAGCTAGTTGTTGCTGGATGACGTGTGCGGCTAGCTCCTGTAGGCCAGTTTCTTAGTGCAGTCTCCGTGGACCTTCGGATGATCCAGTAATGAAACGGTCGCTTTGGAGTAACTTTCGGCGAGGCTGCAGTGCGTGCGGCCGATTGTCATCACTGTCACATAAAGCACAGTAGTCAGTAACCTTCGTGGATGATAAAGTCAGAACCATCGTGTCATTCTTAGCCATCAAGCTCACTCACTTCTTTTTTCTCACTCCAAGATGGTCTTAGATACTTTTCCATGTGCAGATGGGCTCACGGCTCATTTTGATCGATTTCTTTGGAAAGATCTAAGAAGCTTAATGTGTGGAGATATTTCTTTTTGCAGAGAGAAAGAAGCGCCCAATGAAACCAGGACTGATTACTTTAATTCATAAACCTGGAGAAGTTCCTAAACCTGGCCTTTTAAATAATTAAAGGCCAATTACACTGTTAAACGCAGATTATCAAATTATTGCCGTATCGATTGCTGCCAGATTAAAAAGAGCTCTTTCATCAATAAATCTGTGAATCAATCAGGTTTGTTGAGAGGACGACATACACAATACACAATAGCATACGATTCGTTTAGGATCTGATTGTCTGGAGTGATTTACTAAATGAAAGAAGATTTCTTTTTTTTTCTTTTTTTTTTTAGATGTTATGTATTTTCATTGCAAACAGCGAAGTAAACGCGATTAATGTAACGGGAAGTCAGTTGGCTGATGATACTATTTTAAAAAAGAAAACAAATCAAATTTCAGCATCATTAAGAACTATAAACACTGTTTTAAAGCTTTAGGGTTACAGTTAAATATAGATAAATGCAGGAGTGAATGTGAGTGCGAATGGTTGTCTGTCTCTGTGTTTTAGCCCTGCGATAGACTGGCGACCTGTCCAGGGTGTACCCCGTCTATCGCCCTATGACAGCTGGGATAGGCTCCAGCGCCCCCCGGGACCCTGAAAAGGAGAAGCGGAAGCGAATGGGTGGATGGATGAAATCTTAACTCTGCAGCCATTATATAACGTAAAGGTTAAAAATGTAAGTGAAATATTTGGGGATATTTCTAAAGATAAAGCAGTGTCCGGAGAAGAATATTATGAATAATATAGAAAAATGCCAACAGTTGCAAAGAGACATCACTGTTTTTGGTCGAATCCTACAAACTAAAATAGAAAGTCTGTCTAGGCTTATCAAGCCAATATTTTCTTTGCCCATGTCACCTGATGTTGTTAAAGCTTGGTTAGGGAAGATTTGCTGCAGTCAAACATTCTCCTTGTTTGAGGTGGCTCCACATTAAAAATATCGAATTTAGTGACAGAAAAATCCATCCATCCATCCATCCATTCGCTACCGCTTATCCTTTTCAGGGTCGCGGGGGGTGCTGGAGCCAATCCCAGCTGTCATAGGGCGAGAGGCAGGGTACACCCTGGACAGGTCGCCAGTCTGTCGCAGGGCTAACACACAAGGACAGACAACCATTCATACTCACATTCACACCTAGTGGCAATTTGGATTATCCAATTAACCTGTCCCCACAAACTGCATGTCTTTGGACGGTGGGAGGGGGCCGGAGTGACAGAAACATCTCCAACAAATTTATTAGACTAATCTTACAGAAAGAATGTTTTCCTAATCAGATTAAAAGTCATCATGTTAAAAAAAAAACCCCAACCAAACAAAAAACCTACTTTTTCCTCCATCCATCCATTTTGTTAATGCGCATGTGCAGTTTTTGTGTAAAGCCTACAGAAACATTACAGCCAAGCACTGAAAACAGCACTCGGACTCTTTGACCTTTGTGAACATATTGTGATATTGCTGTGTTGTGTCTGTCTGTGTGTGCAGGATGGACATTCCCAGCAGGTTGGAGGTGTGGCAGGAGCTGGTTGAGAGTTGCGGTCTCATTACTGTCCAGCAAGGCCTCCAGCAGGTGTGGAGGCTGTTGCTACTCTGCCTGCTCTGCAGACTCTGTTTCACACTGGGTGAGCTTCACTCGCTGCACAGGAGCACACGTCCCAGCTGCTGATTACAGTTATCGCTGGACGCAAATGGGTAGTCAGAGCTGCAGAACATCTTCTGCTCAGCCACCTGTGATTTGGCTGAAAATGTTATGGTTTAAAGTTTGGACATGTATGTTTCACATGTTCTCTGTAAAATGTCATCATCATATGACAAGTAGTTTTCTAAATATTCCAGCCTTTTTGACACACTGGGAGGAACAAAAACACAAGTGCCAATGTAAACATCTTCATCCATACAAGTAAATACAGTAAACCAGTTAAGGGTAATGACAGGGGAATAGTCACTTATTTCACACGAGTGTGTGTGTGTGTGTGTGTGTGTGTGTGTGTGTGTGTGTGTGTGTAAAAGTTTGACACGCCTTCCTTTTTAATGTTTTTTTCTTTATTTTCATGACTATTTACATTTTAGATTCTCACTGATGGCATCAAAACTATGAATGAACACATGTGTAAATAACTTAAAACATGTTTTATATTTTAGATTCCTCGATATTTGCCACCCTTTGCTTTGATTACTGCTTTGAACACTCTTGGCATTCTCTCCATGAGCTTCATGAGGTCATCTCCTGAAATGGTTTAACAACAGTCTTGAAGGATTTCCCAGAGATGCTGAGCACTTGTTGGTCCTTTTGCCTTCACTCTGCGGCCCATCTTATCCCAAATCATCTCCACTGGGTTTAGGTCAGGCCATCTGGTGCACTCCATCACTCTCCTTATTTTATCTGGGCTCTAATCTGAGCTGCTGTTAACTTGTGGTTTCTGAGACTGGTGACTCAGATGAATTTATCCTCAGTGGCAGAGGGGACTCTGGGTCTTCCTTTCATGGGACAGTCCTCATGTGAGCCAGTTTTGGTGGTTTTTGCAACTGCACTTGGGGACACAATCAACATTTTTGCAATTTTCTGGACTGACTGACCTTCCGTTCTTAAAGTAACGATGGGCTGTTGTTTCTCTTTACTTAGCTGATTGGTTCTTGCCATAATATGAATTCTAACAGTTGTCAAATAGGGCTGTCAGCTGTGTACCAACCTGACTGCTGCACAACACAACTGATGGTCCCAACCTCATTAAGAAGGCAATAAATGAACCCTGACAGGCACACCTGTGAAGTGAAACCATTTCAGGTGACGACATCATGAAGCTCACTGAGAGAAGGCCGAGGGTTTGCAGCACTGTCAACAAAGCAAAGGGCGGCTACTTTGAGGAATCAGTGATATAAAACATATTTAGAATTATTTATCAGGGTTTTTTTTTGCTACATAATTCCATATATCTGCTTCATATATATGATGTCTTCAGTTTGTATCTACAATGTTGAAAGTAATAAAAATAAAGAAAAAACATTGAGTGAGATGATACATATATATATATTCAGCATTAGTCAGAAATAAGCTTATTGCTGTTTTGATTTGTTTAGAGCCTCAGACTAGCTATTAAAATTATTTTAAAATATTAAAAATTAAAACCTTGTGGATGAGGACCATGTTTAACTTTATTATGCTCTGCAACAACAACAGGCTACTTGTGATTACGTTTCTAAGTGCGTCCTGCTTTGCTTCCTCAGGTGTGGTGTCTACTGTGAAACATGTAGTGTCAGCGCTGGCTGGGATGTTTGGCCTCTTCCTGTTCTTTGAGCAGCACATGCAGTGGATTCTGCTGCTCACTGCTCTCTGTTACTTTATTCTGCTGCTCTGCCGACACTCGAGCAGCCACGGCCTCTTCGTCTCAGGTGTCGTCCTTATCTATATCCTAACAGGGTGAGAAACGCAGACAAAAACACTTTTGTACCAGGAAAATTGCTCCTC
Organism: Pundamilia nyererei; assembly: GCF_000239375.1. Taxonomy (NCBI): domain Eukaryota; kingdom Metazoa; phylum Chordata; class Actinopteri; order Cichliformes; family Cichlidae; genus Pundamilia; species Pundamilia nyererei. The sequence continues at coordinate 290,736 of NW_005187753.1, read as the reverse complement.
AGTGTTTTCTAAACATTTGCACAGAGAAAAGGCTGGCAGTAGACAGTAGGGCACTCCTCTGGAGGCTAACGCTCTGTAACTTGTTGGCTGCTCCTTATTTTGAAAGCTTTTTTATAACAAAGAGTTTTGCTTACCTTCCAAACCAGTGTCACATACAATACCAGTCAAAAGTTTTAGAACACACTAATTTCTTCCAATTTTTTTTTTATTAAATATTACGCTGTTTAATGTCTCATTGCACTCTGTAATGAAAGCATAATACAAAAACGCAATTACAGCTGGAAACTCTTCTGTCCAGTTCATCCCAAATCAGCCCGGTGGGGTTTAAGTCTGGAGACTGTGCTGGACACTCCATGTTTTCAAGCTCACCACCTTGTTCTTTGTTCCTGAGGTAGTTCTGGCACAGCTTGGATCTATGTTTTGGGTCTTTATGTTGCTGTAGGATGAATCCCTGACCAACTAGGTGCATACCAGAGGGTCCTGCATGGTGCTGCACAATGCTGTGGTTTTGGTTCAGGGAGCCTCTCACTCTGTACAGTCACTGGCCCTGGATCCAGTAAAACAGCCCCAGACCATCACACTTCTTCCTCCATGTTTGACCGTTGATGCCACACACAAAGATCCTGTGTGATGAACCGAGGATTTCAAATGTTGATCCATCAGTCCATAATATCAATCTTCCAGTCTTCAGTAGTCCAATGGTGGTGTTTCATGTCCCAGCCAAGCCTCTTTGTCTTATTCTGACGTCTGGCTTTCTTGCTGCAACTCGTCCTGTCAAACCTGCAGCTCAAAGTCTTCTCTTCACAGTTGAAACTGAGACTTTCTTACTACGACCACTATTAAGCTGCTTGAAGCTGTTGTCCTGTCAGCCGCCTATCACACAGCTGGTAACTTGGCCTCTGATTCAGTTGTGTCTTTGGGTCTGCAGACTTTGTTTCTGAGCCTTTGGATGATGAAGCAAACTGGACTCACTGACACCTTGACTTTCTTTGCAGTTTCTCTGTAGGACAGACCGACAGTGTTATGATGGTCTGTCTCTCTTCCATTGTTAATCACCTTTTTCCTCTCCATTCTTGCACCATCACACTACTTTCTGCAGTACAATACTGTTCAACTGATGCTCATGAGGGTATGGTACCACAGTGTGTTCCAACACTGCTTTTATGCAGACAGAGGGGATTGGAAGTAAATCAACTGAGTTCTCATAATTAGTATGAAAGCAGTAAGGGTTAGAACTTCCATACAAATTGATAAATAAGATAGTAATTAAGTTAAGTCAGTTGATGCCAATCAAGTGCTCTTAACAAGTGTCACAGTCTTCCCAGGAGTGGACGGTCCTAGCAAAATTCAGTTAGGCTCAGGCCCAAAGTGCTCAGGAAGTGCAGACGACTCTGCTGCTCTGCAGGCTGCATGTTCAGGACTGCAGGATTTCACAGGGGTTTTTTTTTCATCACACTTGGTGTGCAAACACCTTAACTGTTAAAGTTCTCGACAGTACAATTAGAGAAATACTGAACAAGTGTGGCTTGTTGGGAAGGTTTGCCAGGAAAAAATCCTCTTCTCTCTAAAAAGAACATTGCAGCATGGATTAGGATTGTACAATTGCATCTGAACAAATCACAAGACTTCAACAACGTCTTTTGGGCCGATGAGACCAAAGTGCAGACGTCTGGCCACAACGCACAGTGTCACATTTGGAGAAAACCAAACATAATACATGAGCACTCAAGTATTCTAGAGTCATATGTTAGGCTGTCTGTCTGACAGCTCAAGTTGGACAATGATCTCAAAGTGATGCCGACCTTAACCTGACTGAACCTTCAACTTTGTAATGGGACCCAAAGCTCTGTAACAAAATAAATAGCATCAGTGAGATGTCACTAATGAAGAAGATTATGTAATAATAAAAGAACTATGTGGTACAGCATGAAATGAAACATTTTTTAGAAGGCAAGAAGATTGTAGCTGTTATCTCACAGTGCTGGCTGAGCCTGCAATTACATTTACATGGAGCCTAATACAGCCGTTTCAATCCAAATAAACAGGCCCAAGCTGTACAGAATTTCAGTCAGTTGAAGATGTTTTTTTTTCTCAACTTTTCCATGTAATAGTCTGAAAATAATCCAGGTGATTGTTTTCTTGCTGTGTTCTTCCTGCGTGTCCTCTGACTTCACATACCAATAAGGGGACATATGTTATCAAGATGAACTGCTTTTAATCCATACTCTTAAACACTGATAGACTATGTACAAAATAATGGCTACCCCCTGTTATGTTAAAAGATGGCTTTATCAGAGACCCAGGCAGAGTTAGATTTAGTTAGATTTTTTTTAAAAGCCTAACTCTAATGCAAAAAGTCAAAAAACAATTTTGTTGTCATCTATGGTCCTCCTGGCCTGTACTCAGATTTCTTATAATTATTGTGGGCATTTTTTAGCATCCATGTAGATGCTGAAAATGAAAGTCAATGCAACATGTTACTTTTTTTTTATTAGAGTTGATTGGCCTCTCTCAAAGTGTACATGATCCCACTGATTGTTTTAATCACACTCTGAATCTCATCCTGACCAGGGATGTACAGTATCCCAATACTGATACTAGGTTGTGTTATCATGCTAACACAACCTAGCCAAGAAGCCCAATACTGAGCCTGTCCTGGCCTAAGAAATAAAAATGTCTGATAATCTGATGCATTAAAAATTGCAAAAATGCTTCACAAAACTTAATGGAGCTGCGCTATGTGCTGCCAAAACAGCATTCCATCAGCAAAATGCCTGTCCCAGATACGTAGAAGCAAGTACAGTGGCTTGCAAAAGTATTCGGCCCCCTTAAACTTTTCCACTTTTTGTCACAAACATGAATCAATTTTATTGGAATTCCACGTGAAAGAACAATACAAAGTGGTGCACACGTGAGAAGTGGAACGAAAATCATACATGATTCCAAACATTTTTTACAAATAAATAATTGCAAAGTGGGGTGTGCGTAATTATTCAGCCCCCTGAGTCAATACTTTGTAGAACCACCTTTTGCTGCAATTCCAGCTGCCAGTCTTTTAGGGTATGTCTCTAGACTCCAAGAGGTTTTCTTCCAAGATTGCCCTGTATTTGGCTCCATCCATCTTCCCATCAACTCTGACCAGCTTCCCTGTCCCTGCTGAAGAGAAGCA
>NW_005187753.1:268407-286374 GCF_000239375.1 Pundamilia nyererei | reverse complement strand
CGACAGACTGGCGACCTGTCCAGGGTGTACCCCGCCTCTCGCCCCATGACAGCTGGGATAGGCTCCAGCGCCCCCCGCGACCCTGAAAAAGGATAAGCGGAAGCGGATGGATGGATGGATGAACTGAATTACTCTCTGAATGGTTGGAGAGCATTCCCACTTTAAATGTAAGAACTGATATGTGGAGCTCAGTGTGTTCTTAAAAGTAATACAGTATGTTACTTGTTGGAGAAAGTAATTTGCTACACTACTTGTTACATTGATTTCTCAATTCTCTTTAGAATGACCTGAAACACATGTCACACCCATATGGAAAAGAAATAGAAAAAACTTATAAAAGACTTGCATAAGATGTGGCTTACTTCATATAGTGAATCATATAAGGCTTATATGATTTACTCATGAAAGTGGCCACTTTCTCATTACTTTCATATATTGTTTTAATACGTAAGTATCCAAAACATACAAGTTTCATTTATATACTTTTTCAAGGGATCTTATATCTGTTTTCACTCTTGTATGCTTTTCATACAAGTTTCACACAAGACAGAAACAAACTTTATAAGATTTATATATATCCTTTCCATATGGGCATAATTACCATGTAACTGTATACACCTTGGGCTACAAACCCACACAAACACAAATCCATATCCTAATGAGGATACAGTATTTGGGTATGAACAGGAAGCCAACAGCACCGAAAGATTTTAAAGTGATCGGCACGGTGATGCTACTTTAGAAAAATGAGCCAGTAGAAACAGAGATTGCAACCTGACTGATCATCAGTTTGTTACCTGGTGAAGTTCATGGCTGGCTGGGCTGGGGTTGGCATTCACTCAGCTTGAACATCACTCTGGGTTCTTGGCTAGGTTGTGTTAGCATGATAAATGGACTGCTTTTCTACTCTACCTCTACACTTTATACAAGATTTTTCTACGCGTAAGTAGCATTGGAGAGGGTTAGTGTCTTATCTTTTGGCATGCAGACTGGAGCAGGGATGGAACCACCAACCTTCCAATTAGTAGATCACCTGCTCTATTCCTCAGCTACCCATGCTGTTTGTGCAGATGCTTGCAAAGAGCTGAAGGTGTTTTAGCAGCATAATGTGTTGCTTCTGTCCTGGGTGCACTTTGATTACAAAAAATTCTCGACACAAATTCTTTCCTTTGTGTAATGCACGGCTCTGTAGCGCCGATGTCTTTAACAATGTAAACACGAGTGTTTCACCCACATTAGCAACTAAAAATAGACCTGCAATGGAAATGTATTTAGGAGCAGCGTGTGAACAAAAAGTCTGACAACATTGAGCCCACACAGCCCGCAGTTTTCGGCAAACAGACTGATAACATAACAGTAGCAGTGATGACGTTCCTGGCACAGTTAAACATGGAGCCGGAGTCTGTTTACACACCACGAAGAGCAAAGAGACGGAGCCGTTACTGAGCTCAGGTTGAGTGAAACAAAACGTGTTTCTAATCCAAAACAGCAGTGCTGTTCCTGTGATCACCATTAAAACCTTTGCTGGGAAACACTATCGGGAGTCCTTCATCCAAGCACCTGATTAACAAACTCTGACGTGAAGGAAAAACAAACTTTGTAGCTGCTCCATCCACCACTGATTGTTCTGCAGTAAAGCTTTTAATAAAAGTGTTCTATTTAATATGTGAAATAATTAGTTTTTTGAGTAACCTTTTTTTTTTTTTGACCTACAGCTGTGCAATTAGTTTGCACAAATGTCTTTTTTATTGATGCTTCGTAATGGTAGTTACTCTCAAAACAGAGTCAGTGAGAATCGATAAGTGATTATGGAACTGGAATTGCAAATTTTTTTTAATCTATTTCCATCCCTATGCATTACTGAAAAATGGGATTACGTCCAACACTATTTACAAGACACCGCCAGCAATTATAACAAGTCAGTAGGAAACGCTGTGAAACTTGTGAAAATACAGTTAAAAGTCAAAAATATCTGCTTGTTTGTGGTGAGCAGCAGATCAACCAAGTTAAGAATTTTAATGGCATCATGCACACATTCATTTAGACACGTAGACACTGAGCCATGGCTCTGTGCTACATATTTCTGCAGACACTTTTATATAATTTATTTTATGTAATATTCAATACTGAACTGTGAATTTAGTCTTTATCAAGGTAGCAAGTTTTTTTATTCTGTTTTCATAAAACTTTACTTTTATACACTATATTTACGCATTTTATACATTTACTACTACTACTGGGTTTACACGAGGTTTAAGTCCTTTACAAGTTTGAAACTTTTTGTCCTTCATAATGGAAAATTGCTGAAAATAAAAGTGGGTATCACTTCAGCTAGGTCCTAATTTTAGAAATTCTACACTCAGGTTTGAGGTTATCACTGAAATGCATCCAGATGCATACAGAGTTTACGTTTTCACTTGTTTCTTCATTTTTTCTCAACACGCTTGCATTTAAATCTCTCTGTGTACCTGGCCTGTACCAACACACTTATTGTCTTTTGAACATCTGCCCCCTTCCTTCTTTCACATAATGTCTTTGAATGTGATTGGCTGCATGGTCTGTCCATCAAAGTAAAGTCCCACCCCTGCCTGTATATAATAAGTGTGCACTCAGACAGTGCACTCCTGTGCAGGCAAGTCAACCAACCTAGATCTGGTTTCTGCAGCAGCCATATTTCTCTGTGCACCTACAACAAGTGTGCAAACCAGGAGACTCGCTATCGATAAAAGGAGAACCAAGCAGACAGCTGAGAAGGCTCAAGTGCTGTTTTTTGTAAAGAAGAAGCTGCAGCTAATCTTAATGTGAACGTCACTCTTACAGTAGAGTTGTGAAAAGAAAGAGTCTTGCAGTCTTAGGCCGTGTCTTATCTTAGGGTCCAGCTAAAACCAAACATCTGAGGTCAGTGTGTTTGGAAATGTTTTCATGTTAACCTTCCCTTTAGTTAAAAACATTGTTGAAAGGTTAGTTGTCAAACAGCTAAGAGAGCATCTGCAGAGGAATGATTTATATGAAGACTTTAATTCAGCATTTCGATGCACCACAGCACAGAAACAGCTTTAGTGAAGGTTGCAAATGATCTTCTCATGGCCCGTGACAGTGGACTCCTCTCTGTGCTTGTCCTTTTAGACCTCAGTGCAGTGTTCAGTACTGTTCACCATAATATTCGATTACAGAAATCACAACACTACACAGGTAATAAGTGACCTATCTGTTGAAACATTGTAGAGCAGATAAAGTTTTCCTTGTGGTGAGATTTTATTTCATTTTAATAAGTATATCCTTGTAAACTGGATGTGTTCCAGCTAAATATAGTCTTAATATAGTCTTGGTTTTTAATACACCATCATTATTTAAAGCAGTCTGAGTTCTCATGCCTAAACTTAGAGACAAATAGAGCAGTTGTACATGTCTATCTAGGAGCTGCAATTCCTATAATAATTTAGTAATTCATTTCCTTTAGTGCTGCACTGTCCAGCTTCTAGAGTAGCATTGATGGCTTATCATGTTACTTTTCTGCCTCTTCTTTTTAGAGAGTTGCATTTAATTGACACGGTGACCTGGCACAAAATAAGAGGTAAATATTACATCAATTTTTTTTTGTTCCTAGTTAATCTTCTGTAATTTTTTTTGCAATTTTCATTTTGTGTCTTGGAGAAACATTTAAAGGTTTATTTTAGCCTTTGTACTGTTTATCTTTTGTTCCCTGTATGGCAACAAATTAAATATATTCTTCTTCTTATTATTATATTTACACCCAGTCATCATGGGCATGAGTATCATTGTAATTTATGTCTTTAAATTATTTCTTTAAACCCCCTTTTCCAGGTTGGAATCTGTATAGCATAGATCTTTAATTTGGGGGATAAGTATGACTTCCTCTAGTCCACACAGGGTTTAAAATGGATACAGGCTAAATGCTGTGAAAACATTTTTCCCTAGGTTTCATATCATCAAACACATTTTTAATATTAGACAAAGCCTGAGTAAATGCAGAATGTCTGATTACAGCCACATCTGCTAAGTCAAGACGTCACTTAATAAATAGGACTTGTCTGAAAACGTGAAGGAGGATAAAAGATCTCAAAAAGCAATATTTCCTGCTACGATGTAATGAAACAGCTGAGAAACAAAGTCAGTATGGAAAGGGTTACATGTCTAAAGCTTTAGGACTCCAGTGAGCCACAGAGAAATTGGTGCGGTGCCTACCAAAAAGCATCTGGTTGAGGTCCAAGTATTAGTGCAGATGTATGTATACTTTCAACCTGGTGTAGCTTAGAGAAAATCCTGATTAATTCATAATAAAATTTGTGCACCCAGTTGTTGTTTTTAAAGTAATTAAAGTTGTATGCTTTAGACTCTACCTTGGAAAAAGAACAGTTTGATAAATTACCATGGCATTCATGCCCCTAATACCTATACAGCAAATGAAAGCTCAGTCCAACATGTTAGAAAGACTTGATAGCACATATATGATGCAGCTCATAGACTGAAAAAATGACCATTGTGAACTATAGTATATTGGTCATATATATGTACATCTGTAATGTATAGATCAAGCCTCACAGCAGACACCTTTGAGATTTACTCTTAATAAGATTATATTCAGACTATGTTCGCTTATAATAGTGACTTCTATGAGGAAGTGATTCCTCATAAAATGTGAATGTAGTATCCTGTAATGGTAACAAATTACTTTATTTTTGTGTCTCTTTGAGGCTCTCAGATGGTGGTGGCCATGAAGGCCATTTCTGTGGCCTTTGACTTGGACAGAGGTGCACTGAGCAGCCTGCCCTCGCCAACTGAGTTCCTGGGCTATATTTTCTTTGTGGGTACTGCCGTCTTTGGCCCTTGGATCAGCTTCTCCAGTTATAAGAATGTTATTGAAGGCACAAAACTTGTGAGTAACTGCCAGTTCTACCTTAATCTGCATGCTTTCTAGTCCTGTATGGCACTGTGATGGTAATGATGGATTTGGGTTTCAGAGCTGGTTGTGGCTGCATACCTCTAGCGGCAGTCTAGTGAAGAGTCAGATCTGTTTGCTAATCTCCACCTGTATTGCCCCATACCTTTTCCCGTGGTTCATCCCGATCCATGGAAACTCTGTCACAAAGAAGTAAGAGATTTTAATTCAATCGTTGCTCTTTTTACACCCAGAGCACTGTTCCACTACACTGCTTTGACACTATACTGTCTGTCTTTCTTTCTCTGCTTCCAAGATACATTTGAGAAAGGTAAGGCTTTGCCCCAAGTATTAACATTTGTTCAAATTCCCAAGTATAGAAACTATTTAGTCATGTTCTGATGATGGTATCATAGTGTAGTGTCATACTTTTCTCACTTCTTGAAATTGGCACTGTAGTCTTTGTCTTCTCACACACATAACAGTATATCTTCATTTGTTATACAGAAGATTAGAAGCTAATATGCATCTGCACTGGTTTTAATTAGTATGACTTGAGAGTCTTCCTTCTGGTGATTTCAGACACCGAAATGAAGGCATGACACACAAGCATATCATACTCATATCAAATGTAATAGAAGTGTTTAACAGAGACAGATGAAATTTGGCAGCTGTGAAAATAAAAAGGGAAAAAATGATGCACCGTTTCTTATATTAAACTCAATAGGGCCGATTAATCAACAGAATGGTGCAAAGTAGGGATACTTTCCCAGGAAAATATCGGACAGAATGTGATGAGGAGCTCTGATGAGAAGACAGCCAGTTTAGTGTTTACTGAGGAGTCTAATCTTAGAAGGTTTAGATTATAAACGGGAACAAATGTCACACAGTAAGTCAAAATATCATAACATCTTGGTCATGAGAACAATCCTGTGACACTCGATAGATATGTGTGTCTGTATTTGTAATTGTTATGTGATCCGTGATGTATGACTTTTAACCCCATTTATGATCTAAACCTTAAATGATTAGACTATGGATTAAATAATTATGTTTTATTCTATTTTAATACTGTTTTTATTTTATTTGTGCTCCATTGCTAGTCTTTCTTTTTTACAGTTATGAACTGAATACACTGTTATCCAAAACATTTTTGCATATCTGTTTGTGCAGCTGGCTAATTCCGGTTTGTCTTATTCCCATTGCTTTGATAAGGAGCTCTTACATACAGTGACTCAGGTGTACGAGTTGTTTAGATTAGCTGCATGCTTGAAGAAAAAAAATGACGTCGGTGTATCAATCATAGTGTCGTAAGAGGAAGCAATATGAGATCAGCAGATGAGTAGTCCAGTCAGAAATCAGTCCACCTCTGACGTTTTATGGAAATGAATAACTTGCTGGGTGAGAACTAGCACTAGAAGTCTGATTGCTCGAGTTATTTGGCTTTAACGTGAATTGCTGTAATTATTTGTCGTGTGCCAGCCAGAGATTATTTAATGATGATGTGTGTATGTGACTTGATTGTGGTGTGTTGCATAGGTGGCTGCATGCTTACGAGAATGCAGTGTCCTTCCACTTCAGTAACTACTTTGTGGGTCACTTGAGCGAAGGCACCAGCATGCTGGCCGGAGGAGGATTCACTGAAGATAAAGACAACACAAGATGGTAAGATTAGCTGATCTGCGATTAGCTGATCTGCTATCAGCTGCTCTGCTCTCTTCATCCTGGAAACTGTTTAATCAACAGTCAAGTTTTTCAACCCTCTAGAATAATCTACTGTAAAACAAGGCAGAATTGAAGAGCATCATTGGGTGTAATGGCAGGCTTCCAATCTAGCTTATTATATGATAGCAGTATAGTGCAACAGGCTCTGCACAGCAAAATGCCCCAGATTGCTTGAACCAAACGTTGCTAAGACAATTCTAGCTGGAGCGGACAAACAAAGATTCCTGAAGAAGGGAAGAAAAGTCTTGCACAAAGCAACTGGGAATAACAAGGCAGGCTAGTAGCAACACAAAGAATGACATGCTGCCGGAGACTGACTCGGTGCCAGTCCAAGAAGATTCACATTAGAAATCTGACTGTGATTCAAATTTTTTTTAAAAAGTGGAAAAAAACAAGTTGTGTGTGTGTGTGTGCGTGTGTGCATGCGTGCTGTGCAGGGATATGAAAGTGGTGAAGCCTCTCAGTGTGGAAATCCCTCGCTCCATGGTGATGGTGGTTACATGCTGGAACATCCCCATGTCTCGCTGGCTTAAAACCTGTAAGTCTCAATCTTCTCTGTCTGTTAAACTTTCCAGAGTGTCGAATTTAAGGATGCCAAAATTTGTTGAACCGACAGAAGCAGAAGCAGACGGCTTTTCTAGCGTGTACACACTGAAAGGGAATTGCAGCAATGAAAGAACTGTAGAATGTGAACCATCTTTGGCGACTAGAGCAGGGGTGTCAAACTCAAATACACAGTGGGCCAAAATTCAAAACTGGAACAAAGTCGCGGGCTAACGTTAATATTTATTGAAAAAAAAATCTTCCTCTAGATATAAGAATGAATCTTTTCTTATGGACTCAAACAAGTTTTGCTGAAAAACTGAATATGGAACAAGCAAAGCTTAATACTAAACAATATATATATATTAACTGTATAATACCAGTAGGCCAGCTCTGATAGTAATTTGGTATGGCTTCATGGGCCAAATGTAATTAGGCTGCGGGCCAAATTTGGCCCACGGGCCAGAGTTTGACACCTATGGACTAGAGGCACCATAAACAAGTACTGAGAGTATTGTCAATTTGTTTCTATATATATATAAAATCAATGTTTGTCTTTTAATTTCTTTGAAAGATACCATATCTAATTAACAGAAATAACAGCAAACAAGATCTTAGTTAGCTTAACTCTAGCTTTTACTAGACTAACTTTTTGCCACGGTTGCACTGGTGCACCTTGATGCCCACCAGCACAAAAGTTAGGCGCACCATCTTGTCAATACAAAGTTCTTTATTTGGAGCACATTTCTACAAGAAAGATAAGTTACTGAAAAAGTGCTTGTGCTTAAAGTGCGTTGGCACTCTTTGGTGATATTGTAGGCAATGTTAAATTTAATTATCACATCGGCCCCCTCTGATGACCTGTTTTGCTGCTGCCTGCAGCAGTGGGTAGAGGGGACACTTGGGCCGTGCGTTTATCGTGTTTTTGGATACACTGTGCTTGTTCAGCGTTCATGGCTCCGTGTCAGAGCACTGGCTATGAATTTCAGACGAATTAGGCCTTAACAAAAAAGTTATCAATAGTTCTTATTATCTTTTCTCATTACCCACAGCTACATCCACTTCTGTCAGGCCTAGGCTGCTCACTAGGGCTGGGTATCGTCACTGATTTCTATAATCCATTCGATTACGATTCACGAGGTCCCGATTTGATACAATTCAATTTTGTTAAAAAATTAAGTTAAAAGTTCCAAGTTAAAAGTAAAAAAAAAAAAAAGGAAGAAGACAGCGGCCGACAGCGCTGTAAACAACGGTGCACTGATGGGTACTAAGCGAATGAATAATGCAGAAAACAGAGATTTGAGATGGGAAACTGTTCTTGAAGTACACTGAGAGAGAGAGAGAGAGCTGTGCATGAAGTTAGATTTTTATCGTGGTGGAAGCAAAACAGCAAAAGTAAGAGAAGATTAATGACGACATTTATGAAATGTGAAGCATAGTTTGGATATTCTTTTGCTGCTGGTTCAGTGAATTTTGGTTGGAGAGAGATAAAACCTGCAGCTCAGAATCTAGCACAAAAAAGACGTAAACACAAAGCGGGACATATCAGAATCTGTGAGCTGTTGGCTTTCAGCCCCGAGGGCATGTCCATGTACAGGCCATTGGGTGAGAAAGCCCAGAAAGACAAAGCTGATTCTGATGCGTCGGGTCCGCTCTGTGTTTATGTCATTGTGTGAAATCTGTGTACCTGCTCTCATTTGCTGTTTGGCGGTTGTTGAAATACTTTTGTGAGCTTTAACCTGAGATTCTGGCGTTTCTGGCAAAATACATTTATATTTAAAAGTCGATTCAGATTTAATGAATTGTTATCGCTTTATTCAAGCTACTCACCTCTCTCTATCCACCTGGCACCTGCACTTTCGAACTTACACACAAAGTACTACAGGAATATCTGGACCAAGGCCAATCAGAGAGGTACCGCCCCTGACTATCTCTGATTGGTTTATACCACGATAGGGACATAATGTGTGTCTGTTGTTGACCACAGGGAGACTTTCAGGGTTGCGGAGACTTTTCCCCCCCACTCGAACAGCTAGACCAGTGTGACCTAAGATTTTTTTAGTGGCACCATCGAAAAATTTGGTCAGACTCTAGAGCCCTGATGTGGAAAAGGTTTCTGGAGGGTTGAATATGAGGCTCAACACTAAGGAAAGAGAAAAGAACCTGTGGATTGGCAGAGAGATTGAGCTCGTGAGCATGAAAACTGCAAAGGTGGTTGGTCCAGATTCAGTTCAGTTCAATTCAATTTACATAGCACCAGCTCACAACAACAGTCACCTCAGCGCACTGTATACTGTAAGGTAAAGACCCTACAGTAATACAGACAACATACCTGTGGAGGTATGGCGATGTCTAAGAGATAGTGGAGTAGGGCTGCCACGGTTAGTCGACTAGTCACGATTACGTCGACTATCAAAATCGTCGACGACTGATTTAATAGTCGACGCGTCGTTTGAAGCTTTGTAAGATCCCAAAAGACGCAGGAATAAGTAGTAGTATTTAAGAGTGTAATAACGGACTGAAACAGAAGATGGCAGCAGCAGTTTTAATATTACTCTTATTATTCTTTCTGGGTCACAAAATAAATGTTCAACATATTTTCAGGCGAGAATTTATCTGTGTAAACTTAAAATATCTGCTCAGTTTATCAAGACGCCACATATTTTCAAAAGTGCTCCGACGTTTTCGGAGACGTCTGTTACCCACCAGCTCGATAGCTAGCCGGGGTTCAAGGCTCACTAGAGCCGCTGAGAACACCGGACTCCCGGCAAATCGTTTTCAAACCCACCGCCGTTTTTCGCTACTCAGGTTAAACATGATATATAAGTCACTTATATTCAGTATTTTATTTGTTCCTGAGTAAATCGGTTTGGCTGAGATTAAAGTTATAGTTTTTACACAGCTGAATAAACGTCAAGCAGATAACTGATTATCAGAAGTGTGAGATGCTCGAGAATATACTCCGGTGTCCTGTTATATTTTAGAAAGCAAGGAGTTTATTAAACTTCACCGAAACAATCTGCAAATTTCATTAAAATTTAATAAACTACCATCTTGTCTTTATTTTTAGTTAGCACGCACCTTAAACACTTAAAGCTGTAAGCTAATGATAGTCATATAAGAGCAGATGCATGCTGGTGCAATAAGCGGATACATGATATGATTAGTTGACTAATCGCAAAAATAATCGGTGACTAGTCGACTATCAAAATAATCGTTTGTGGCAGCCCCATAGTGGAGACTGTTAAACACAATCTTAGAGAGTGAGAGGATACCTGAGAAATTATGTTCAAGAACATGAGTGATGTGCAGAGTATCTACAGAGGCATAAAGCAGAGTGTCACTGGAGAAGTACAGAGAACACAGATCATGTTGTACCAAAGGAGGCACTGTGGGTATTGTATGAGGAAGTCAGGAGTGATAGAAAAGTATGTGAGGGTGGTCCTGGACATGTGTGGGTGTGCAGTAGTGACAGATGGAGTCAAGGTGGTGCTGCAATTATGTCAGGGATCTGCTCTGAGCCCTTTCTTATTTGCAGTGGTGATGGACAGGCTGACAGATGAGCCCAGGCAGGAGTCTGTGGGGATATGACGTTTGCAGATAACACTGATCTGTAGTCAGAGTAGCGTGCAAAGGGAGGTATGTGCTGGAGAGAAGAGGGGAGTCAACAGAAGCAAGAAAACACGTGTGAATTAGAGGGAGAGAAATGGAAATTGGAACGTGCAAGGAGCAAAGGTAGTGAAGGTGGAGGAGTTTAATATTCTGGGATCAACCGTTCAAAGCGGAGGAGGAGTGGATGAAGATGAGTGTCAGGAGTGTTTTGTGAATTGAAGATGGAAGTGCCTGTTCAGAGGGCGAGTGGATACGTTAAAGAAATGATCATGATGATGATGATGGTGGTGGTGGAGCTGCCAGACAGAAGGAAAAGAGGAAGACCTTAGAGAAGATTCGTGGATCGTGTAGGAGGACATGCAGAGGGCTGGTATGACAGAGGAGGATGACGATAGAGATCGTTTGAGCAGATGATCCGTTCTGATGAGCCGTAAAGGGAGCAGCAGGTGATCTTGTATGAGCACCATGTTGTCATAATGTTGTTTTCAGTGAGTTCATTGTGGTTTGTTCTCCATCTTTTTCAGATGTCTTTAAAAACGCCATGAAATTGGGAACTTTTCCAGCTATCCTGGTGACATACACAGCCAGCGCCTTACTGCATGTTAGTAAGATGATGCACACTTCAACACTTGTATCCAGAGTCTATACAGTATACTAAATCCATGCTTAAACTTCACTGTTAATTCAATTCAGTTTTATTTATATAGCACCAAATCACAACAACAGTTGCCTCAAGGTGCTTTATATTATAAGGCAGACCCTACAATAATACATACACTATTACCCACTGTGTGTGAGATTTCACTGAACAACCAGGTCACTAGGCTTGGGCAGTGTCCACCTTATGACATTTCACTGAGGTGTTTGGTATATGACGGTATTTGTTTAAAATGATTTTCTGAAAGTTGAAATACTGGTGATAGAAGTCTTTGTCAAAAATGACCACAGGTACCCCAAGTGGACCCCAAACATTTATTTATTTTATTTATTTATTTTATTTAGGACAGTGCATGTTAATGAACATAAATGTAAAAAAAAAATTACATGAATGTAAACATACCAGATTATAGCCAAGGGCTAATTTCCATCTGTTGTCCTTTAGCATAAAAAATAGACATAATAATTCATAAAAATACATCATTCATTCATAATAAAAACTCCATCACCAAACTTACACATACACACCATTCTGTTCCACTAGTTGTACGTAGTTTACTGCTTAACCTAATTGTATTATCTTCTCCAGGGTCTCAGTTTCCACCTGGGAGCTGTTCTGCTTTCACTTGGATTCATCACATATGTTGAACACGGTATGGATAACTCTGTGCTCACACAGAAGAGTGATTCGCTGGTGAAAGTGGAACAAGTGACACATGATGTGATCTGTTGTGATCCAGGTCACACACAAACACTGAAGAACTGCTTAATAGATTTCTATTAAGGATCGTCAACAGGGCTGAAAAGTTCTGCCTCAATTATCTGTCACAGTCATTCTTAGATTTTAGTGACAAAAATGTTTTTATTGCACTGTCGTGCAAACTGGACACTGACTTTGATCTCTGTAAATTCAGTTGATCTCTTCAAAGAAAGATGAAAAAAACAAACAAATATTATTGATTTCATATTGAAACGTTACACAGAATTAAATAAACAGGGCACAGACTGTGCTATGTTCTGTTAATTACAGAAAAGTTCTTAGCATCAGTGCATTTCTTACACGTAATCTAAAGTCTTGTGTTTCATATGCATAATGACCATGACTAAAACTTGTGGCAAAGTCGTCGACAGCTGTGAGTCCCCCCTCTATCTGTACCGCACAGGTGTTTCCACTTTGGAAAACTAACCACATGAGGGGATAACATGTCTTTTATCCTGTATGTGAACTATTATCCTGCACCTTCCGTACTCAGTGTCATTAGTCTTTGGCCAAACAGAATGCATTTGTGTTTTTAGTGTACCTTTGTTTGGATGGATACACTGACATGCTGTATGGACTTCTGAGTGAAGTGGAACCTTCTACTTGGCCTTCATGCATTAGTTATACTGCAGTTTATGCTGTGTTTTTAGGAGGTTGAATAAATTACAGAATGCTTTGCATATGATTTGGTCTTGATTAACATTGCTTTCTCAGTATATCCAAACGACAGATAATGATCCACATTGAGGAACAAGCTCGTGTGAATTTAGTTGTTTATCTGTCTTTACTCATCCAGAGTAGTCCGGGAATCTGCATGTTGCAGGGGACAGCTGTGATCCAAAGGCTGTTTGAGGGAATGTTTGATTTTTCTTTTGCTTTGTTTTCTGTAATTGGAGCACTCGTCGTGTCGCTCTATTGTGTTCATTTAGTGGTAGAAAGTCAGATTTGTGGACCCCTCCTATTTTCCTTTTTTACATTTTCATGTTTAAAGTTTTTTAATTTAATGTAACTGATTATTTTTGTCATCCTCAGTTCTGAGAAAGAGGCTTGCTTCTATCTTCAGTGCCTGTATCCTGTCTAGGTCTTGTGCCTCTGACTGCACCCATCAGCACAAAAAGGTACAGCTTCATCCCTACTCAGCTAACAGATGGAGACAGTGAAAAACAAAACACACACACAGACACACACAGAGACACAAACAGACAGACATAGATGCAGAGCCAAAGTTTGGTTAACCTGTGTTGTGTTTAAATGTGCAGTGTAAAAAGGTGACTTCAAAGTGCTGCACAGCTAAACAACACAGAACAACAAAGATAAACAGGGCAATAAAGTAACTGAATAACTCCAAATAATCCTTTTTCTTTTTTTTTGGTCATTAGGCCATTTGAAACTGACTAATGAATCACTCAAGCACAAACAGACAACAAAATCAAAAGATGAACCACATAACAGAAGACTCATTTTAAGTTGTGTCTTGTATGTAAATTCAATGTCACTAGCAGCCTGTGTTGCACGTTCTTTTTCTCGAGGATAAAGAGAGATAAAGATAAAGAGAGCACCAGTCCAATTCAAATTCAATAGATTTATTGCCTCAAGCAGTTCAAAACCATACATGTACATGGATCTCTTCAGTTCACAGTCTGCAAGCAGTTAGCTGTAGCCGACTTCTGGAAGAGTGCGCTAACTTAGCCGTACACAAACTTAAATATTAAAAAATCAGCTTTCTGAGTGGTCAGAAAACCATTGGGGAGGGCCCTGGTCTAGACTTAGCTCTCCCTGGTTGGCACACAAGTTGGTCCCAACCTCTTGTCGCTTTCCTCCTCCTGCATTTTGGGTGCTTCACCTGCCTGTCTCAATATTTTCTTCTGACACACTAGCTGTTTCATTTCCCGTCATCTAGTTTCATATCCAGGCAGCAACTGTTTGTGAGAACTTACTGTTATTTGACCTTGCCCTGGTTCACGCCCACATTCCTGCACACAGCCCTCCACTAAGTCTGCACAAGCTACTCTCAATCATGTGACTCTAGAACTTTTGTACTTATATTATTTTGAGTCTTCAACCTTTCTAGTCCAAACGTCTGTTTCAAAAAACTGTTTGCTGTTGTTAGCTTGCCACGTCTCAGCATTATGTGCAGTGTGTCCATTCAGGACATGGTCCCAGTGAAACTGAGGCAGCCAGGGAATGAGATGAAAAGCCCGTGGATTACAGTTACATAAGAACTAAACTGAAAATTAGTGGTAACAGGACTGATGAATGGATGAATCCAAATGTGACATTTTTGGTTCAAATAGTGATCAGTATGTAGGAAGGAGGTCAGCTGTGAAACACAGTGGAGGCTCCGCCCCAAACCATGAAAACAGAAAGGCACCATCACATTTTGATCCATTAAAAAACACCTGAAAAACATCTGATTGGCACCATTTTTTTATCATGAGAACGATTCCATCCTGTCAATGTAGTCAAAGCAAAGATGCATAAAAAACCATAGAATAGAACACTAACAGTCATTGTTAGCAAGTTGTTATTTCTTAATATTGAGTAGATTGACGGAGAACATGCAACTTTTGTCTCTATTTTTTCTTTTGTCTTTTATTCTCTCCTCTGCGGTCTATAGGATTATTGGGTGATATTGCTGAACCTGGTTTTCAGCTTGCTGGCCATCTTCCATCTCACTTACCTAGGCTCCATGTTTGACCCAGGAGTTGATGAACAGGAGGTAGAAGAGGTAAGAGCACCATGAGGGCCAACCCCACCTGTATATGTTGAAGATATTATGACAGAGTGCAAATTTATACCCAGTCTCAGTTTGGAAATAAAGCAAGTGACAGCTTTCATACAATAATAACACTGAATATTCTCACTGAATATTTCTCATAATTGTAATTGTTTGCAGAACATTCATTATTTTCAATGGTCTGATTGCTTTAAACTGAATTCTGTGGTGAAAATTGTGTCTCAAATCAGCACATTTTTTTAGAATATTTTTCATTCAACCAACTCTGATTTTCCTTAAAATCTGGTGAATGGTTGAACATGATTGCAGTCAAGTTTTCATACATTATATATATTTTTAAAAAGTTTTTAAACCATGGTCAATCAAACAATTTTCAGGCTATTTTTTCACAGGGACAATTTTTGAACATGAAAATGTGAAAAACGTAAAGATAAAAGCATGAAATTCTTACTAGTCTCAGAATCTGCCATTTGGGACACAACCATTAAAAATGTCTGCGTATTGGCTAAAGATGGCACGATCCCACTTTTTTATGTCCGATACCGATAACATAAATTTGGATATCTGCCGATACCGATATGAATCCAATATAGTGTTTTTTAATCAATAAAACTGTTTTTTTAATATCTTGCTGCATTTTGTATACGTTTATACTCACGTTTAAATAAACAACAACACTAAAGCTATTCTGTTGTACCTGTATGTAAAAGATACACTGCACCCAAAATATTTCATAGTTCAGCAAAACTGATCAATCTAATAAACTTAAACCTACTCCATCCTCCCTATTCTGGTATTTTAAAGAGTACTTAGCAGAAATCTTAAGCAACCTAACTAATAGGGTTCCAACTCCCAGCAAAAAAAAAAAAAATAGGGAACCACCCCCCAACCGTGATGCTTAATCGACTTAATCAACTTTAATTTGATGCAGTGTGGAAAAAAAAAAGCACAGAAATTAATAATTTTTCAAGAATAATTAAATAGATTCAACATCTTCCTTCAACAGAACTGTAGACTGCACAGATGGCATCTTCCCAAAGGAAAAAGTACTATAGTTTACTAGGGTATATTAGACTTAACAGTTACTATATACAGTAATGGACTTCTATATATTTTACATAAGATTAAAACTTTGGGTGTAAGATTCAGATAATTATTTATTAAAAGCTAGACATTTTAAATGAGAATAAGAAAGAAAAGTATGTCTTTGTGCCCCCATTTTCCCTGTTCATGCCCTATCGGCCCCCCTGGCTAAATCCGCCCTTGGACAGTTACCAGCCATCAACTGCGTAGAAAAAGATCCTGGTGTAGAAAGTAACATTAAATAAATTCTAACAACAGCTTATCAAGCTTAAACGTGCTGCTGTTATTCAGCCGCTGGTTTCCTCTTTCTGGTGCAAAGTGGGCCAAAAACAAACAAGAGACACAGACTCCCGACAGAAAAGCCGATCATTAAGCAGTTTCACGATTGAAGTAGCAGCAAGAAGGGACACTCGCTCCAGGTATTGGTTGTTAAGCTTAAGTGGGAATGCCTTACAAACATCAGAGATGAACTTACACACTTGCTTTACTTCTCTCTGGGATCACTTCCTCGGAGATGAAATGCTGGTTTGGTAGCGAGGCTATAAATACACACAGCCGCTCTATCATGTGAGCACACTGCTCCGACGTGCTACGGTTATGAGCCGAGTTACACGGTGTCGCAAGTTTTGTGAGGTGCTTTTTTATATTTAATGGATCGGATTACATTTTTTTATTTCTTTCCGATATCCGATCCAGTAATTTACGTCAGTATCGGACCGATACCGATACGTAATATCGGATCGGTCCATCTCTAGTATTGGCTAGTTAAAATATGGGAAAAAATTAAAGCCAACTAATGCTCATAATAAACTTCACATTGCAAAAGACAACTATAGTGACAATTTCTGAATGGGTGAATGTAAAGTGCTATGATTGCTCAGAATAGAAAAGCGCTATATAAGAGCCATAAGTCCATTTAGCCATAAGTCCATTTTTGTTCAAACCAAGGATATTTTTTTATGCACATTGGAGAAAGTTGAGCAGCAGGGCCATTTTAATTTGAGAAGGAATTACCCTTTGACCTTTTCTGGTTGCATGTGGACATTTAGCTGACAGCATGCAAATTCCTAATGCACATGTGTACCTTGTGTATGATTCCCTGGGCTGTGCAGGGACTAACAGTGTCCATGTTTGTTATTGTTTTCAGGATTTCACAGCCATCCACACCATCCAGAGGTGGTCTGAACTGAACTGGGCCAGCCACTGGGTTGTGTTTGCTTCCTGGGTATTCTACTGTTTAATTAAATAATGTTGTCTGGGCCGATGAAAAGGCTGACAGACACCTTTGTTTCAGTGTATACCAGACTGTTTTCTGATTATGAAAGACAGAGATATGCTTAAGTGGGAAGGACGTTGGCACAGGGGGATGACAGTGTGTGCGCTGTGGTGATTCTCAAAGATGTCAATGAGTTTCCAAACAAGTTTTCCGGCCTGTTTGAAAGAATGACTGGTCTCTAAAGGATTAGTAAAATGAAAAGTAGAAACTGGCCCGTTCATATGAATGACCTTTGACATGTGCAGGTCCAAATACATTTCAGCTTCTAATCATGTGAAGAAAATGAAATGTAGCTTTGTTAAAATCTCTTGTCATGTTTTCCTTTTTTTTTTTTTTTTACTGCTGTTGTTTTTGTGTTTGTGTTTTTTATACATTTTTAAATAAATGCTAAATACAATAATTTTCAAAAAGTGTATATTTATTTAACATATTTATAGTTTGGATCTTGTTTCACTCATTTAACTGAAAATAAGGATCTCTGCTACATTTTCAGATAATTAACTGAAAATGAGCTGCTGTACGCGCACCTTTACCTGACATTTTACCCTACCAATCAAAAGCAGGTCACCTGATGGACATACAGTGGGGCAAAAAAGTATTTAGTCAGCCACCGATTGTGCAAGTTCCCCCACTTAAAATGATGACAGAGGTCAGTAATTTGCACCAGAGGTACA
>NW_005187753.1:259486-267050 GCF_000239375.1 Pundamilia nyererei | reverse complement strand
CTCTGGTGCAAATTACTGACCTCTGTCATCATTTTAAGTGGGGGAACTTGCACAATCGGTGGCTGACTAAATACTTTTTTGCCCCACTGTAACAAACAATTCAGGATCATTTCCAGTATCTTTAAGAGATAACAGGACATTGAGTCCATTATCTTTTTCACCATCTCCATAATTTACCAGTAAGACAAATTGTAAAAAGTAATTCTTGTTAGACTAATTGGTCATTCTCAATTGGTTGTTGGTGTGGGGTGGATATAAAAAGCTTAAAATGGTGTAGAATAAAGCATTGTTACAACAGTGACATAATTGACCAAATACAAATTTCCTTACTTTTTAAACAAACTTTATATATAACTAGTAAAACACTTTTCACTGTGAATTATTTACAGTAAGTCCATATTCTGGGACGTCATTTAAACAAGTTTTGATAAGAGTCTGCCAGATATACTCGGGGGCAGTTATTTCTCCTGGTCTGACAGATTTGGGACACTGTGGGCCCAAGCTGTTTTGACTGTGTGATTATTGTATGCTGTTTCTGTTAAAGGGGTCGAGGTACTAGCTTTATCACTGCATGAGAGATCGTTCAAATTGGGCCAGAATATTTAGGCTAAAAGTGACAAAAGTAGTCATATTTCACATTTAGCCACATGATCCTCAGTTTATGAAAAATGTTGATTAGTGGCACCTGCACTAAATATTGGGTGTATTTTTAAATATTTGTTCTTCTCACATAAACTGTTGGCTGTTCAAGATGAACTTGGATCCCATACCTGTCCCCTACCTGTATCTATCAATGATTAACATCTTTAGTCAGACAGGAAGTGTTTGGGTCAACACGCAAAGGACAGGAGAGGCCTGGAAGTCGTTTTACATAAAACTACAGCCTCTGGAAGGTAAAAGTTTGGTGCTGGGATATTTGGTTGGCTACGAATTAAAAGAGGTAGCTGACTGTGGTAAATTATGCTATTTCCTATGTATTTGCTCTAGATGCGTGGTGAATAGGATTATATAGAGGATGAGAAGTAGGGCCAACTGCAGCTGGATTGGGCCTGAGATCCCTCTGTCATCACAAATTTTTACTGGTAAGTACAATTTTCTACTTCCACTGTAGCAGAATATTAAGGATTGCATTTATTATCTCCCTTTGTTAATGCCCACTAAGTGAGATGGAGTGATAAACTATCTCAGATTCAACTCTTTTTGGCATGAGCTGTAGCATTTTAGTTTAATATTTTAGTTATAATGCTCAAAAAAAGTTTGATGTGTATTCTTTTCTGATGTGTATACAGAGAAAAAATAGACTTGAATAAATATTATAAGAACTTTGTTGTTGCTTGTTAGAATCATTCAGCATTTTTAGCCATTGATAGATAGTTATAGAAATCTGTTAAAGAAATCTGCACCTGAGACGATGTACATTTTCATTCTCCTTACTCAATAGATGAAATGTTACATTACAAACATTCATTTTCTAAAAATGCTGAAAATTCTGAAAGACTGACGGAATGCATCCTGAATAATTTGCACAGTTGCAAGAGGAAAAAATATTGTCGCAGGACTTAATTATCATAAACTACGTATGATTGACTGGAGAGAATCCAACGAACTTGATGTATAAGAAACTGGAATCAAAATGGAAGCTTGTGTGTATGTGTGTTGATTTCTCACCAGTTTCTGGCAGTATTGTGTACTTTTTTGCAAAAATTCTCTTGTGCTTTTGTGTGGTACTGTGTTTTTTTTTCTCAGCCATTAAAAATGAGCTGTGGCTCTTCCTCATCCCAGCCGGCCTGGCTGTCATTTTACTTGGGGTGTTTCTGGAAGAGGTGGGCTTCTTCTTGCGCAATATTTCCTCATTCAGACGTCAATTTCTCTACCTTTGGATATTAGGAATGTATCCGGTAACTGCAGTCTCATCTCACACCCACACAAACACAGAGCTCCTTTTATGAACTGAGCTGAAATTGCATGCTGATGTGCTCCAGTCCAGCATGCACTACAGCTGAATCTTACTGCTGTTTTCTGTTTCTGTCCTTTAGGTGTTTGCCTTCACATCTCTGATAGCACTATATGTGCCCCGTTCCTCTTCTCTGTGTAGTTTCATTGCTTCTTTGTAAGTTACCAAGAATGGACTATAAAGACTTGCTGTGATCACGGGTTGGTTGTATATATCCTGTCCGAATGTGTGTATTTGGCACAGGTATCACTCTATCACCTTGTTGAAATTCATGGGACTGATCACAGACTTTTTTGGAGGGAAAGTGCGTATGCTGGCTATGTTGTCTGGACAGCAGGTAACTCCAGATCCTTTTCCCTGCTGCTGCTGCTGCTGCCTCCCAATGGTGACCATCAACAGGTACACAGCAGCAGCCACAAATCTGAGTAAAACACTGCCACAGCACGTAGAGTGAAATGATTAAGGTCTTATTGGGCACCAGGTATCATCTCATGGACATTGTAGAGGTGTCATCATATCATGTGCCACTAATGTCTATAATGGCTTTTAGTACTTGTGTATGTTACCTGGATGGGAATTTGCACATATATTGCACACACTTCCTGCATGTATATCCTTTGTGTTGGTCTAGCTGTGTTGTGTAAAATGTGGTCGATACAGTAGCAGACTGTCATGTGAAAGTCTTGTCCCTTCTCATGTGTGCAGCAGCAGCCGGGCCTGGATGATGGCTGCTGTCCTGCAGCTCTCTGTGGTCCGCAGCATCTTGTTCTTCGTGACTTTGGTGCTGTGGACAGATGAACAGTATGACTATGGTGATGTGAGTTGTTTATAAAAATTTTGATCTATGCTTATTTTGCCAGTAAGGATAACTTCATGAAGCTCAATCCAGTGCTGGTGTTCATTTAATAGAAGATATACATTATTTGTCCCAAAGCTGGGAAATTTGTTACAGCAACTGGGTTTAACACAACAAAGACAAAACACTGTCAGAGTAGTGTCAGTTCCCAATCTTGTGCAAATATTTTCTTTCTGAAAGTAACTTGTTTCAAGCTAGGTTCATATATAATAGTCATAATGGTTGTAGATGGTTACTGACAAAGGCTGCAAAAAGGCTTCTAAACTGTACAGGGGGAAGGTCATGGAGAACCTCATATGATTCACATTTCTGCAGAACCACTGCACATTGTATGCACTGATTGTTCATTTTTATAAAGGTGGTTTGAACACTATGAAGCTCTCTCACACTCCAAATAGCTTTAAGTAGAGACTGCCTCTGTAGTTATACTATGTTTAACATTTGAAGTACAATGAGGCTTTGAGCCCAGTCTTACATGTTCAGTCTATTTCAGATAACAAATCATCTCATCTGAACTGAAAAGCACTGGATAGACTGAAGAATAAAAAGTGTAACTATTGTCTTATTTTTTCCAGGTGGGTTCAGTTGACCCCAACCTGTATGTGAACAGCATCATAGGTGTGTCAACTTTCGTGTCCTTTTATGGCCACCTATTGTTTTACAAAGCAACAAAGAGTGTGTTGCATGGCTATGGACTGAGAGCCAAGTTCATCTGCATCATCCTGGTGCTGGTCCTGTGTGGCCTGCAGAGTGGCATCTTAGAGACTATGGGGGCTCTGGAGGTTATCCCCTGCACACCACCTTTCTCTGTCTTGGCCCGGTCTCAGTGTAAGTGACAGCACATCTGGACTCCTCCAGTCTTTTGCCTCCCAATCCGGTTTTACTCAAATAATTCTGCAGTTATTCTTGACATGATCAGTCACAACACTCAGACAACATTTTTCAAACAAATCTATCTTGAAAAGTATTAGATTTTATTTTCGCAGGGTACACCCTGGACAGGTAACAAGCATGCAGAACAGGTCTTACACTAACATGATGTGTCCTTGACTGAGACAGAATTCTAGTGCAACTGAGATTTCAGTTCTCATTAATACTAGATAAGTGCTCAACAATCTAATGTGAGCAAATAATAAGATTTAAGACTATAAACCGGAAATATAAAAAAATTCTGTCATCACTTTGCTAAAACTAAAGTTTGATTTCTTTGAGTATGGTTATTGTATGGTTATATTGTTACATCGGCTATAGTTTTGAATGAAAACTCACTATCTCACAAAGATGGAAGCACTGTTGTTTCACCCAAAGCACTCTACACTGCTTGTCCTGTATTGTGCGTTTCTTGTCCAATCTTAGTGATCTACCACTACAGCGTGATTGTGGAGATGTTTTGCATTGGCCTGTATGCCCGCCACACATTCCGTAAGGTGGAGCCGAGTGAAATGGAGATGGAGGAGCCGCTTGATGTATGGAGAATGGAAAAGGCCGTCCAAACGGAAGAAATTCAGGCGATGCATCAGAAGGCCAGCGTGCTATCAGAGGAGGTTCGGCCTGGTGGATGTCTCATCAACGCCTCATATAGTCCCAGTTACGACAGTGACAGCGAAGACAGCCTGTGCAGGATAGAGCATGCACCTCTGGACGGTTTCCACTTTCTTAAGGCCAAAGGTCAGCACTCAAGGAGTTCAGAGACAGTGGAGCCCAGGTGTGCGGATGAGCCCGGCGTAGCTCTGACACACATTACTGTCAGGGCTAATGTAAATGACCTGAAGTCAAAAGATGTCACTGTGGTTTGACCAGTGGAATAGAAAAGCCCATAAGATTAAGCTTGACTGCTGAAGATGCAAAAACTAGCTAGGAAAGGGCACTTTGAGCAAAATATACTGCTAAACGCTTCAATTATACATCAGATCCTGATGAGCAAAATATTTAACTTAAAATTTGATGAAGAATGTAACAACTGACATAACATCAGTCAGTGCAAACTGAAATCATCGAGCCTTTGAGGGCTGGATTCAAGATCAGGTGAAAAATAAAAAAATATTCCCTTAATTTGATGATATTTTGCAACATATTATTGGATATTCTTTAAACATTGCACCTCACCCCAAACTGCTCTGAAATGGTTGTGAAGTGCTAGTTTTACCTTACACACACTTTGCACTTTTGTTCTACACATAACATTTTGATCATTTTAGTCATTTTTGGCATTGCATGCTTGTTCTGTTTCTGCAGTACTGTCTAAGCATGATACCAAGTAGTTGGCAGCTTTTTCCATTTTGTTGAATATTGGTTACTGGCAAATAGTTCGTAGGTACATTACCACCACACTGCATTACTAATGCATAACATCCTACCAGGCCTATGTTTAAGACAAAAAAAAGGCACATCAACTATTCACTTGAATTTCAAGACTACTGAAAAGTGATGACCATCCCTAGTACTGGCTTGGTTGTTTGTGGGGATGACCAATAAGACAAACACTTACACATATAATTATCTCATTTAGGATAATTAGGAGACTGTGCAGAGATATTCATCTAATTTTAAATGTGGTCCAGAAACTTCTTATTCATGTGTTTTAGGGTTTGGACTAACCAGGCTGGCTTATAAAGGTCGCCAAAGATTATGTGCTTCTAAAATCTTTAATATATATTTTGTTCTCTCTATTGTTCTTATTATTATTACATATTATTACATTGTTGTACTTATTAATCCCACACGTACTAATTGTTGTGACCTGAGGAAAATGAATGAAATAAATATAATGTTACAACATAATTGAAGCATTTTAAAGCACTTCAAACCCATGCTCTTTAGAACTGTGTATATATGTAGAGATTTGTTGCTTCTGTTTTTTATCTTTAATTAACAGAGTCTCTGAGTCTACAATTAAACGTGACATGTAGGATGATATATGTATATATGTGTGATATATAACCACAACAAATCCCTGTCCAAATTCAATTCAAACTGTCAACAAATGTAATATTTTTCTGTGGAAATAATTTGGTACATCAGGAGCTAGTAATGTACCAGTAAGTAGATGCACATTCTTGCAGGTGTGTACAGCTGCTTTGCTAACTTTGACTTGACCTCTAGAACCATCTGTAGCAGGCATAATTTGAAGTAATGGTTTTCTGTGCAACGTCATCAGTCTTTCATGTAATTGTGGAGGATCCTCAGTCCACTCTTCTTTACAGTGTGCCTTCAGTTAATTGAGGTTTGAAGCACTCTTTTATGCATCGTTCTCTGAACACCCAGTGCACTCCAGTCAGACTGAGGCCTGGACTTTGACTAGGCCGGCACAAGAACAATTCTTTTCTTTTGCAGCCCTTCTGTTGGCAATTTGCTGCTGTGCTCAGGATGATTGGGCTTCATCCACACACAAATCTGTGTGTAAACAAGTGTGCACAAATACACCTCGTTTGATTCATCAGTTTTCTTAGCTGTCCTTGTTGACACTATATGAACAAATTTTTAGCTGTTGTGGATCATAGATATGAACACTGTTTGTGTGCTAGCTAAAAGTCCAGCTGCTGTATTTCACAGGGAGAGAAAAGAAAGAGATCTAACTTGACTCAGAGATGGAGAAAGATGAGAAAGACAGGACAGGAGAGGAAGAGGAAGAGGAGAAGTTAGATTTGAAGGCAAGGACTGCTCGGTGGTGTTTGATAAACTGTAAATGTAAGTCCTCGTGTTTTTAAATCAGATTGGGTCTCTACATGTCTTATTATGGTTTTTCATAATGTAAAACATGCTGCAAAACAAACTAGGGTAGATTAACTGTGTTATGTAAAGGCTGATAAAAATACTGTGCAGGTTAGTTTACTGTGATGTAATGGATTTAAGTAAAAAAACTGTAACTGGTGCACAGTGGCTATGGTTTCACAGTCAGAGTTAGGTTACATAAAAGCCAGCAGAGGTGAATTTGAAGTTAAAGTGATGATGCTCATTCACTGAATTCCACCAACTGTATAGTGTCTAGTATGAAAACAGCATAAACAGAATACTGTCAGTGTAGAAAATGGAAGTCAGCCAGGACAACTCATGAAACATCTGCTGACATCTGGTTGAATTCAGTTGTTTACATCCACAAAGAGCAGCAGGTTAATTGATCACAGCCTTTACACTAAGAAAATCTACTGGACATCTCCATAGACATTTTTGTTATTTAGGATTCTTTTCTCCACACTGAGGCATTAGATTTTAGGGTCTCCCCCACCTGCTAAATCCCATTTTGACCTCTTTCCTACTTATTTCCCTTTTAAAGGCAAAGACGCCCTCTATAATGTAGACAACAGAAAATAGAGCTACAATTTATTTTCATTTTTTTTCTCTGCTCATATTCTACTTAACTGATTCAAGTTGAGTGCATTTATTAGAAATAAAAGTTAGACTGAAGTAAAGTTTGTATTCCTATCTACTAATATGATTACATTATTACATTAATATAGCACAGGGTTCAGCTTTGCATAAAAATTGCTCGTAGAAACGTTTTCCAAGGACCTACTTTTACTTTCTTACTTTAATTACATTTCAGAGCATGTACTTTTTCGCTTTTACTTAAGTAAATAAGTTGAATCGGTACTTTTATTGGAGTATTTTTCAACACTTAAGTACAGAATGTCTGGACCGGAGAGAAGAAAAAGGAAATCAGCTGGCAGACTCACTCAAATGTGAATCCATTGTACTGGCTGTACTGTAGTGATGGGACGTTCTGTATCGAGGCTTCGGAGCGTGTGTCGAGTAAT
>NW_005187753.1:227572-252195 GCF_000239375.1 Pundamilia nyererei | reverse complement strand
CGCGCTCCCGCGGACGGCAATCAGTTTCTGGCAGACAATCACTTTTTGGCACAACACCTGCATGACGTTTGATTTAAAACATACGCTGTTTCACACAGCTATACTTTGGCTGTCCATTTGCACAAATGCACAAAGCCCAGCAGTAAACCGTGTGTGCTGTCACCGTGCGCTGTTTGGCGGTAGGAAGCTGAGTCAGATTAAAAATGAATTTTTCCTTACTTTCCACTGTCAGAAAAAGACTGGGCACTGTCAGTTAAAGGTGTGTGGTGTGTTAGATTGCAGCGTGCCCTGCAAGATGTCCTGGGATGAGCTGGAAGCCATGTGTCGAATGGAGAAACTCCAGTGTCAAGAGCTTGGAGTTAGCAGAGCCAACGTCAATGAATACGAGGTTGAATTCCTATGTGACTACAAGAAGACTAAGGTATGATATCAACTAAGGTATGATATGGATTGTTGGCAACTTAGACTCTTGTTAGTGTGAAGTTAGGGAAGGTTTCTGGGTTTGTTTTCGAAGAAAAATAAATTCCTAGTAAATATTTTGGCAGTATTTTTAATGAAATCAACCAGTTTAATTGTTGGACAGGGCATGCATTCACTGTTAGACATCACACAGACATGTTTGAAAGGAGTTTTATTGCAAGTACTAAAAGTACAAAATATTTTACATTCATCTACTTTATAGTGAAACATTCTGCTAGTGTGTATTCATTGTATTGTGGCATGGATAAGAGTCATTTTTCCTCTTTGTTCCACTTTGAAGGCAAATGGTCTAACCTGACATTAGAAGAAAGAAGATGTTATAATACAGCAAGTGCTGCATAACAAACATTGTTCCTAATAGTACAAGGTAGATACAAGACAGTGTAACTTTGGACTGCAAGAAACCATGCACTGTGGTGTAAATTCCTTAAATATCTTATCTATAATATTTTGGATTTTTGTATCATTTTGCATCATTGTATCATTTTACTATTTAGTTTGTATTTAATGTGCTCATATACACTATCTTGCATATGTACAATATTACTCATGTTTCTCACTTCTTATCCCTGTTAGTTAAGTATACACGCATAAGCGTCTGTACGAGCCCGTCTCAGAACAGATTAGGTGTTGCTAGAAGAAAACCTTTCATGTATGTGCGGTGGAAGTTTTGAGCAGGCACAATTGGATTTGAGGTGGCACTCATTTAGTCTTCTCCAAATAGTTAGAATCAATGTAATCTCAGCTAAAACATTCAACTCGATATGCTCATGGTTTCATTGTGCCTTACCTGCCTTTTTAATGTTGTTTTGTCTAGGATTTTTTTTTTCTGTAAAGCATTTTATGATTCCTGAGTGTGAAAAGCACTATATACATGGAGTACTGTGCAAAAACTCCGGAGCCACCCCTCATTTTTGTATATTTTAGGAGGAAAATAGGAAATATGTGTAGTTATTTATTCAAATGTGTGCTAACATATGAGGTTGAATGATGAGACTGAAAGTACTCTCACTGCTGGAGCTCTCCTGGCCTCCTCTGAACCAAAAATGTCACATTTCCTGTCATCACACTGTCAGTCTGTAAGGGGCCTTTTCTTCGTTATTCTTTTTATTTATTTATTTTAAAGTACATGCCTTTCACATAATAAACTATCTACTATAGATAGTTTTTTTTATTATTTTTTTTAGGGCTGATACTTCCTGTTTAATCTCCTTGTGTCCAGTTTCCTCAAACAAGGATGCTGCACATCATGTTGAGAGTTGCCAAGTTTTCAGCTAATAGCTCTTTGACCTTGTTGCTAATAGCTATTAAATTGTCTAATGCCTGTCAAACTGTGTTACCTTTGGTATTTTTCCAGAGATTCAACTCAAGAAATGGAAAATGTCTTTCTGTAACAGGGTGCCTCTGAATGAAATATTTGGGTATAAGGACTAAAAATGAATAAAAAGTCAACCATGTCTACAGAAAGACAAACACCTTCAGAAAACTGGAGAGCTACTGCTCAAGAGCACTTTAAAAAAATTACAATAAACTCTGGCTGGTTGGGAGAAAAACAAATATGAGGGGTGCTTCCAGACTTTTGGACATGCTGTAAATATTGTACGTTTGCTTTGTGGAGATTTAGAACATCTGTGAGGTGGGACAGATGTTGCCCTTGGTACACATGGTAACAGAATAAATTAAGTTTAGGCTGAACCACTAATTGCCCCCAAAACTGACGTTATTGTGTGTGTTTCAGGAAGAGGAGTTGTACCTTGTAAAATGGAAGGGCTTTCCAGAATCAGATAACACTTGGGAACCCAAGAGGAACCTAAAATGTCCCAAACTGATGAAGCAGTTCCATCTTGACTTGGACCAGGAGCTGAGGCGCCACAAGCGACGTTGCATCCCAAAAAAGCTAGATAAAGAAGTTTCCTCATTTCTGGTCCAAAAAGCCAAACTTCGCCAGAGTCTGCAGCGCTGGGAAGACCATCTGAATCATACTCGCAATCATCCAGGGCGCATTTTTGTCATGAACGAAGTGGACCTAGAGGGTCCTCCGAAAAACTTTACCTATATCAACAACTATAAAGTAGGTCAGGGCATTGTGTTAGATGAGATGGCAGTGGGTTGTGAATGCAAAAACTGTTTAGAGGAGCCAGTGAATGGCTGTTGCCCTGGGGCTTCCCTCCAACGCATGGCCTACAACGACAGAGGACAGGTCCGGATTCGGCCTGGACAGCCAATATATGAGTGCAACTCCCGCTGCAGCTGTGGGCCTGACTGTCCCAACAGAGTTGTGCAGAATGGCATCCAGTTCGATCTGTGTATCTTTAAAACGGGGAACGGCCGGGGATGGGGAGTCCGCACACTGCAGCACATCAAGAGGAACACATTTGTCATGGAGTACATTGGGGAGGTGAGACCTGTTAAGTATTTTTTTTTAAAGTGGCGTATCATGCTTCAGTGTGAAGTGTAGAGCATGACAAAAGCAGCCAGTAGCTGCTTGATGATTTGACAGATGTGATACATTAATTGAATCGGTTTAAAGTTTAATGATACAAGTGACAGCACTTGTTTCTGGTAACTTGCAGCTAGAAAGCAAATGAAAAGAAAGGTGTGGTGCACTAAAATAGAATCTGAATACTACTGGTATCTTTTCATACTAAGAAAATGCCCAAAGGGGTATACTTACAAATGTGAAATTGTGTATGTGCACACACACGTACATACACAGTTGTTTTCATGTCCTTGTGGGGACATCTAATTGACATAAGGCTTTCTCTAGCCGCTTAACCCTGACCATGACCTAATTGTAACCCTGACACTAAAACCACATTTTGAGTCTCAAAAATGGCTTCAAACTCCTGGGGATGGTGATTTTGTCCCAATAAGGGCTGTTGGTCCCCACAAGCATAGTAAGCTTCCAATTTTTGGTCATCACAAAAATATGTACACAGGGTACACACACAATTTCGCATTTGTATGCATACCCCTTTTGGCATTTTCTATCCATATCTATCTACCTGTAGATGTATAGATCTATATGCCTATATATATTAGCTGATTAGGTCTTGCCATATATGAATTCTAACAGTTGTCAAATAGGGCTGTCAGCTGTGCACCAATCTGAATTCTGCACAACACACCTGATGTTCTCAACCCCATTAAGGGTGTAAGAAATTCCACAGATGAACCCTGACAAGGCACACCTGTAAGGTGAAACCATTTCAGGTGAAGGGCTTGCAGTGCTGTCAATAAGGCAAAGGGCGGCTACTTTCAGGAATCTATAAGATATAAATAGTTTGTGTTGACAGGTCGGATTTCTCAGCATGTCTTTTTGCTCTCATATGAAAGAGTAGAAACGTATGCATTATTCTGGGTGTTTTTGCTATTTCTTAATAGATTTAACAGAAACGGCAGACTGAGAAAACCTTACTGAAGCCACTGATATCAAAACTGTGCTTGTGCAGTCTGAGCAGAGCTGAACAAAGCTTTTAAGAGATGGTCCTTCAGCATTGGGAACAAATGAGCTGCACAGCTGAATAGAGGTTAAAGTACTACATTTACTAAGAATATTACAGTGATGAGACTACCATGGCTTCATGGTAGGACTTTTTTTTTTTTTTTAAAGGGATGTCATTGTTTTTAATATTGTAGTGGACTGAAACTCTTGTTCTCCATGGTTTAAAAAGGGTACACGCACTTTATAAACCATGCCCTTTTTTATGTGCTTAATTACATAATCAGATAGGAAATACTTTTTCTTTTTCTTTTCTTAAGAACGAGGAATAGTAAATAGGGATGGGAGTCAAGAACTGGTTCATGTAGAGAACCAATTCAGTAGTTCAAGTCCTTGGAATTGTTAGTCAATCATCAATTCTGCTTATTGGTTATATTGCACTCACGCGCAGACAGCATTCTAACAAAAACCTAGCCAAGAACCCAGATTGATGTTAAAGCTGAGTGAATGCTAACCCCAGTCCAGCAGCCAGCGGTTGAACTTCAACAGGTAACAAACTGACGATCAGTGAGGCTGCAGTCTCTGTTTCTACCCGTTAATGTTTCACAGTGGAATCGCCGTGGCGATCACTTTAGTCTCTTTACTTTAAAGTGCTCCTTTCATCTTTTGATCTCTGTGGTCAACAGTAGACCTTTAACAAAGAAAAGATCATAGCAACAAAACAGGATATCAAGCAATAATTCATGAGACAAAAACAAATGAAATTAAACAGGCGCTCTTTTGTACTTATAAAAATTGTAAAATAAAAAAAATGGTATGAACTCAAAAGTCTAAATAGTGTCTATAAAAATGACTGACCAAGAACAGTCTCATTCCCTGGCTCGTTGGAAAATCCCACTGTTGCCATATTTTTCCCTGTATATAAACATACATACGCAGTGTACCAGGTAAAAAAATTTCCATTTGGGAGGGGGATTTAATGATGCATTTGCAGCATGTGATTTAAAAAAACAAAAGCCTCAGTGAATTACTTGCAGCTTAATATTTCCATGGGAACTTATAATACTCCAATGGTTACGATAAACCCATTTTAACCATCGTACATGGAAAAACCCGTGGTACATCGAGGATGTTTGACATGTCGCCCAGACCCAGGATCAATTAACCAAAGAGATGAAAAGGGGTGCAGGAAGGGTGGAGTGGTAGATTAGGATTGCAAATTGAAGATGGAAGTACCTGGTTAGACAGTGTTTTGTTTTTTTTGTTTTTTTTTTCCCTTTGTTTTAATGAGAGAGGACATGCAGAAGGTTGGTGTGACAACAGGATGCTGTGGTAGGGTGAGATAAAGCCAGGTGATTGACTTTGGTGAACAGCAGCATTGAAAGCAGTAGCAATATCAGTCCCAATGATCCCAAACAGACAGTATAAAACATCCACTTAGCTTTCTGGTCAGAAAAACAGTGCCTTAGACCTGCATAGGGCCATCAGACAGTCATAGTTGTGGTCCTATAGAAGTGTATGGGAAAGTGGCTTCTGTTTAGACCTCTGTAAACACTTTACAGTTCATAGGCTAAGTCACTCAGTCCGGTACTATAAGGTCATTAAGATAAGATGGGGCCTGATTATTTAAGACCTTGTATGTGAGGAACAGGATTTTGAATTCTGGATTTAACAGGAAGCCAATACAGGAGAAATCTGCTCTCTCTTTCTAGTCCCTGTCAGTATTCTTGCTGCAGCATTTTGGATTAACTGAAGGCTTTTCAGGGAGCTTTTAGGACATCCTGATAATAATGAATTACAGTAGTCCAGCCTGGAAGTAATAAATGCATGAACTAGTTTTTCAGCGTCACTCTGAGACAGGATATTTCTAATTTTAGAGATGTTGCACAGATGGAAGAAAGCAGTCCTACATATTAGTTTAATATGTGCATTGAAGGACATACCCTGGTCAACTGATTCCAAGTTGATTGATTCCAAATCAAGGCCAAATTATAGTAAATAGTCAGTAGACATGGGAACACAAATACTAGCTGTCATTCACGTTCACATAATTTTATTCTAAAAGTTGTAATTTTGAGATTACCAAAGTATGTTGGTAAATGGACTTGTTCTTATATAGTGTTTTTCTACTCTGAGCACTCAAAGTGCTTTATACAATTAATTCATTCACTTGTACTTGGGGTCAGGAGGTGTTGGGAAAGCTGAGCTTACTTTCTCTAGCCACACCCAGGCCTGATTACTGCCACACCTGTTCTCAATCAAGAAATCACTTTAATAAGTCCTGCCTGACAAAGTGGAGTAGGCCGGCAGATCCTCAAAAGCCAGACGTCATGCTGTGATCCAATGAAATTTAGGAACAAATGAAAACCAAATTGAGATCTCTCAGTCTAGAAAAGTTTATAAAATTATTTCTGAAGCTATGGGAGTCCAGCAAACCACACTCAGAGCCATTATCCACAAATGGCGACAACAGTGGTGAACCTTCTCAGGAGTGGCTAGCTGACCAAATTTACCCTAAGAGTGTAGTGGCGACTCATCCAAGAGGTCACAAAAGGCCTCAGAACAACATCCAAAGAAATGCAGGCCTCACTTGACTCAGTTAAGATCAGTTTGCGTCACTCCATCATAAGAAAGAGACTGGGCAAAAATAGCCTGCATGGCAGAGTCACAAGACAAAAACCACTACCGATCAAAAAGTAACATAAAGGCCCATCTCATGTCAGAAAACATCTCGATGATCAAGACTTTTGGGAAAATACTCATCTGGTGTAAAGGTAACCCAGCATTTCAGAAAAAGAACATCATACCAACAGTAAATTATGGTAGTGGTAATGTGATGGTCTGGGGCTATTTTGCTGCTTCAGAAACTGGAAGACTGGGTGTGGTAAATGGAACCATGAATTCAGCAAGTCCACCTCTGAATGTGCTAAACACCTTCATTTAGAAACTGCATTTTGTGTTTGTGTTATCTTTGTTTAATATTTACATTTTTTAATGATTTGAAACATTTAAGTGTGACAAACATACATAAAAAGTTGGAAATTAGGAAGAGGGCAAACACTTTTTCACACCACTGTGGGTGCTGTATATGATCAGCACGTCATAACCATCCTCATTTGTTAAAGATGTTTGAACCCTGCCTTGCTATAAAGCAGTATTGCCAGCTACTGTCACCCTGGTTTCATCCCAAATCCAGCATGTCTTGTTCTTAGTACAGGAGTACACGTCCGCTCGTCATACATTGCCACCTAGTGGCAGAAGTTTTAGTTCATTTATGTACATAGTTTTTTATTTATTTACTTTTCCTCCAAAGAAGCTACAACTTTTGCTTTAGCATCATGTTCACGTTTTTGTCCAACATGTGACACACACGTGTTTCCAATCATGTTAATTCAGATGCCAATATAAATAAAAAAAACAAATTTAAAAATTAATTTGTGACATTATAAATTATAACCTCTGATGTATTAGCAGAATTATTCTGCTATCTAAACAGTGTATAGTGATGCTATCCATAAAGAAATGTAATGCTGGCAGTTTAATGCTGATACAAAATGTTGTAAATTGTTTGAATGTACAAAATTATCCAAAACCATGCAAAAATATTAGTAACCTCTTTTAATTTTACAAAACACTCTGAGCCTGTTTTGGGTTAAGTTTTGAATGTTGGTGAAATTCTAGATTACAGAAAGATTCTGCTAAATCTGTGTGTTAACATTACAGCCCACACCTCAAAACTACAGCCTGAATCACAGACAACTTGAGTTGACTGTTGTCTTTAATTAGCACTAGATATATAAAAATTGAACTGAAAAATAGAACTCTGTTGGTTTATATGTCATTTTAATCCAACTATGCTCATTTGCACAGTAAATAAAACTGTGCTGTATACGGAGCAGCAGCAGGAGACAGATATTGATTAAATATCTATTCACTCATGCAAATGACAGCTTTCTATTAAGAAAAACAACTCCTCTTATTTCTTAGCAGGTTACAGTCATCTGGTGGTTACACTGACATGGTGTTTTCAGAATCAGAATACTTTATTAATCCCTAAGGAAATCTGGGTTACAGTTGCTCCAAGACAGTAACAGTAAAAGACAAAACTATTTAAACAATGCAATATGTTACAGATTTACAAATGTAAGAAACGGCACTAATATTTACAAATCACTCAACTAGAGGTGATTATTGATATGAAGAATCTTATCAGAATTAGTTTTAGCATGGATGCATCAACCAGGCATGCAGCCTGTTACAGTTGCTCCTGCTTTTTCTTTTCTTTCTTATGTCTTTGTTTTGTTTCCACAAGATTATCACCACAGACGAAGCAGAGAGAAGAGGTCATATATATGATCGCCAGGGCTCTACGTACCTCTTTGACCTGGACTATGTCGAGGACGTGTACACAGTGGATGCAGCTCACCTAGGCAACATTTCTCATTTTGTCAACCACAGCGTGAGTGCCTATGAACATGTGTCTGTCTTTGTCCATTCTCAGCCATTTGTAAATGACCACAGTTTCTCCAACATGTTTCATTAAAAACAAAAGCTCTTAATATTGATGTATATTGACCAGCATGCATAGCAACGCATGTACTACCAGACTGCAATTTTTCAAATATGAAAGCAGAGTCTGTGTGAACAAAAAGCTCTTGAAAAACCTTCTGTTCCTTTTGCAGTGTAACCCTAACCTGCAGGTATACAACGTGTTCATTGACAACATCGACGAAAGGCTTCCGAGAATTGCGTTATTTTCAACACGTGCTATCCGAGCAGGAGAGGAGCTCACCTTTGACTACAAAATGCAAAGTAAGTAAACTGACTGAGCAAATTTGAGTCATATGTATTTTGGCACAAATACTGACCTTAACCAGACTTTAAGGTGCACTCAGAAGACTACAGAACTAAATAAATCAAGTTCTGTCACCCACTGGTGAAATATGTTTATATTTAAGCTCACTAGCCTCTCCTGGAATTTACATAAGAACTCACAGTGTGAGTTGTGGTGCCTGGTGCCCGAACATTTTAATCCTGTAGCTTTCAGGGTGGGGGCTGTATTGATCAGATTGAGGATTCATGATCTAGAAGTCTCTGAAGCCTGGTCAGCCTCTCATACTAGTTTGTTTTTCTTGCACCGTTCAGTTTTTGTGGCGTGGAGTGGCTGCCACCAGGGGAAACTAATGTGTGCTTAATCTGCAGTAGTTTTTGGGTTCATGTCATTCAGTAATAGGATCCAAGCCTCCCCAAATGTTAATCACACTGATCTCATTGTTCTGAGATCAGTGTGATCAACGTATATGCTCTGCTGGCTCACAGCAGAGCATCAGTGTTTCTTAACCATGTTTTTTTTTTGCTTGTTGTTTTTCATGTATATGAGTTTGATGTGTTAAATGTGGATAAATCTGTCATTTCTTTGTGTGTGTTTGTTTCACTTTTTCCTTTGTGCAGCACTTTGATCAACCTGTGTTGTTTTTAACTGTGCTTATATATAAACCGATTAATTTTACATGGGAGTTAACCAGCCTGAATTCTGTGTCTTTCTAGTTGATCCAGTTGATACAGAAAGCACCAAAATGGATTCCAGTTTCAGTCTAGCTGGGCTTCCTGGCTCTCCAAAGAAGAGGGTTCGAGTGGAGTGTCGGTGTGGATCAGACTCATGTCGAAAATATCTGTTCTGACAAGGACCTGTGGGGGAAAATGTACAGTTATGTTTTTTTTTTTTTTTTATTATGAAAGATGAAATCACAACTTCACTTTTACATTTATGAACAAGGCAGACTCTTAAGATGGAAACCACAGTCCAGCTTCAAATCTGTGAAGTGTGTGTGTATTACAAGTGCTTAATTACAGCGACATTTTTTATTTATTTATTTTTGTCCTCTTTTAGCTACAAAATAGATTTGAAACAAAAAAGTGATTAGCTTGTATTCTAGTTCATGAATGTACAAGTTCCTCTGTGACTGTCTGCAACAGGTTTATTACTGCTTGGCACTGGCCAAGTCTGGTGGGCAGAAAGAGCAGCAGTCAGTCTATTATTTCTTTAAAATCTGGATCATTCTTTTGTCTTTTTTTCTTTGGGTCAAAATTATTTATAGGAACAAATGTTAGGAATCTGCACACTGTTGACGAGCTGTGAAATGGCTGCAGTGTAAAGCTGACAGGCTCCGGCTGGTATTCTTTATGATGGTCTCTACACTTCCACGCTTTTGCGTGTGCTGGTAATCAAAACATTGGCTCCAGTGCTTTAGGATATACCATTTATTTATTCTGCGTTTTTAGTTCTGTTTGACTAAAGAGGTATGCAATCACGACAGGTTTCAGACAACAGTCACCACAGTGAATATATAATAATTGAGATGGAACACAACCGTAGCCAAAACTGGGTTTGGTTTGGCTGTACTGCAGTTTGTTCTGAGCCATGTCCGTGTTCCCTCATGCTGTTTCTTAATATGCATGTTGTTTATTTCAGTCATGGTGTTTGACGCTCCAGATGTTGGCCGAGTCAACAGTGTACAGTGTATAAGGCTCGATCCTACTGTGTTTGCACTGCTGCTAGGCCAAGACCAATAATGGCCTGCCAACATGGAGTCGCATACAGCTGGTAGATGGGTTTTCAGTAAGCTAGAACAACAGATGCATGCAATGTGTTGTTAAAGTGTCTGTGACTGTTCTAAATATGTGCACTAGACGCTGTGGAGGTATATGTGCAGTTCTGCTTGCAACTGCTTTATCTTAAGTCTCCCTTCATGAACTCTCCTCCTCTCCTCTAATCTAAATAATATGAACTGTATAAGAAAGAACAGTAGAGGAAACTTTACTTTTTGCTTTCAGACATTTATGGTTTAATCGGATAAAAGGACACATGCTTGTAAAGAGAGCATGATGCTGTGTTTTCTCTATCAGTCTCACCACTATGCACAGGCTGACATGGTGGCTTTCAGCACAGCATGCTGTGCGCATCTTCCCATTAACAAGGTAAGTTAAATCTGCACCTGTGCACAGAACGAGAAGCTCCGTGCTTCTTTCACTAACAGTTACACAGGTGGATGAAGGTTGGGACAATACACTGGTCTGTTTTCTGGATATGGTTTATTATTTTATGCCTGATTATTTTTATTGTAAAGAATCTTTGTATGGTTTTACACATGTCAGTGCAAATTCTCTACTTTCTGCCAAAGAAACGGATTCCCTGGAAACTGGTTTATAGACATTATTGAATAAAGTACTCATGTACTGGGGATACATGAGAGCATTTTAGTGAACTGCTCTTCTGGCAGCCCAGGGGTATTGTAACTCTCAGTGTACTTTTTTTTTTTGTTTTAAATGGTCAGTAGCTGATTATTTTACAGTTTTGATATTTAAGCGTTTTAGTTATCAATACTTGTTTTTATCATTGTGACATTCTGATAGATGGAGAACAAAAGCCGTGCTAATAAATGGTGCATTTGTATCCAATGGGAGTGGTTTGTTCCAGGATATTAATATTTTGATGAGAATATAAATTATGTCCTATAGAAATGTGGTTACAGTTCCTCCAAGGCAATAAGAATAGCAACACACTGAACTAAATTGAATAATATATTGCAAAGTTACAAAATAGAAGGAATATCTCTAGTTTATACAAATAGCTCAATTATAAATATTCAGAAATTTGCAGATATATAATATAAAGAAGAAGCCAGCCAAAACACATGAGATAGCAATGGAATGCCCAGGATGTCCTCTATTTAGTACATCAGGACTTCGTACGGTAGCTCACGTAAGTCAAAAGATATAGGCCAAAACAAATGTCCATTACAAAGGACATAAATAAATAGGCTGGTTCTCAGGAGGATCACCCACTAAAAAAATCAAAACATCCTGGGATTCTGCCTATTCTGGTCGAATGACACAAATTCTAAAGACTGTTTCTGCTATGGCACAGGCAGCGCTTTCATTAACATCCTGTAACAAAACAAATTAAAAAAAAAAAAATTTAAAGAATTATTTTTCACTAATCCATACCATTTAAAGCAGTCAATTTAATAAAGTATAATTTGAAACTAAGGGGAAAAGTGTTGCATGGATTTTCTGAGTGACTAAGTTGTAAAAGCCTTTCTTTTTTTTTTTTAAATGCATGAGAAAATCCCATTAACTTAAACTGAAACTGTGCATGATTCAGTTCTGTGTGCACCTTAACCAGTTTCTGTAGATCTTAATTGATCCAGTGAAAACCAGTGAAGTTGCACACAGAATTGGATCACGCCATACTTTACAGCATACAACTCAATTTTTGTTTTAAAGTTAGGACACAGGGTGAAATTTAAATAAAATAAGAATACATTGATTTACAAATTTCATAAACCCATATTTTGTTTAGAAATAAACAAACTACATCAAACATTGTGAGTGAGAAAATTTACCATTATAAGAAACATATTAGCTCATTTTGAACTTGATGAACTGTCCTGCCTATGGTCTACACCTTTCACTAATTGATACCACTTGATTCAATACAATATGAAAAATACAACGAAGACAAAGCAGGACTTTAGGGCAACTAGAATTCTCCATCAGACAAAACATTATCAGCTGCTCTCCTTAGTCCATGGATATTTCCAGATGGGATGCTACACAATAGGAAACTTTGTACCTTTGTTGTAATGTTTTTCTTAAAATAAAAATGTAAAGAAGAAGATATATTTTGTGGGTTCTATAGTGAATAAAACATGGGTTTATCTTACGGTGAATGTCCTGTGTTTAAACCCAGCCTCTGGCCTTTCTGTTTGGAGTTTTCATGTTCTCACCGTGAATGCGCAGGTTCCTTCTGGGTACTCTGACACGCCTATTATTTCTGTTCAAACATGTACAACAGTCAGCAAGTTCCCAAAACAATCCAAAATCCTTTGGAACAGTGGCAAGGACAGCTAGTCTTTACTGCTAAACACGCACCAGCAAATCCATCCAACATAGTTTTATATGTGAACAGGATAATTGTGCAACACAGTTATTTTGAAAGTTAACTTTTTAAAGGTCAAATAATGTTCCCTCTGTGTCAGACTAAAACACATTTATTACCAATTTGGTAACTTACTTTATTATTCTTCAAAACAGAAATTGACCATCCAATAGTAAAGTGTCTTTAATTCTTAATCAAAAATATAATAAAAGTATAAATCTAATTAATATGATTGATGAGAAATTTAGTTTGAGTAATGAAAATTATTCTAGTGATTTTTTGTGTGTAGACATGATCACACACGATCACGTGATCATCCTTGGCTGATTAGTGTTCCCTTGAGGCCACTGAATTAAACCTAGTCAAAGCACTGATCTATAGCGGAGTTACTGGAACACGCGTGGCTGGTAGAAGACAGGGCCTGGAAGGGTACTCACTATGTTCTTCTTCCTTTTTTTCTTTTTTTTTTTTTTTTATCCGAGTAGGTGGGGTAGACATCCGGAGGACAGAGGCAGAATAAACTGGGCGAGTTCCCTTGCCCATCAGCTCCATCCAAGCTCTGTGCTGCCTACTCGATAATACTCCTAGGATCAGAGAACAAACTATTTAAACAGAGAGCTGATTCAGACTTCCTGTATTCGGGTGCTGGTTCCACAGATCAACAAAAGTTAATTTAACCTTTGTTAAAGTTAAGTTATTTTGTTAAAGTTAAGTCAGCAAAGCTACTAGAATTCACAGTGCAAGATGGAAACCACTGACTACACTAAAGAACAGGAAAATATGTAAAAGCACAGCTCTCAAAAAAAAAAAACAAAAAAAAAAACCCCAACAAAGACAAACTTTGAGCAGATGAAACCAAGTTTCGGGAACAGGATATGATTACATCACTTACAGGCGAGTTTTACCACTCCATATTAGGACTCACATCTTTGGAGGTTTTAAACAATTAGCTGAACAAAGTGTAAAGTGTTAGCTTAAAACACAAATTCTCAGCAAATGAAACTAAATATATTTGCTGGTTTTTATAGTTTTTGATGAACTGTCAGAAC
Organism: Pundamilia nyererei; assembly: GCF_000239375.1. Classification (NCBI taxonomy): domain Eukaryota; kingdom Metazoa; phylum Chordata; class Actinopteri; order Cichliformes; family Cichlidae; genus Pundamilia; species Pundamilia nyererei. The sequence continues at coordinate 238,283 of NW_005187753.1, read as the reverse complement.
AGTTGTGCTGCCCACGATGATCACCACCATCACTGTTCGTCAGCTATAGCAAAGCTGAGCACAGTATGAAATCATCACATCAGAGCAAACTGTGTTGATACCAACTACTCATAATCATAACCATGTTCTCATTGTTTCAAGTATATAATTTATTCTCATTACAAAACCAACAACAGAAATCATAACTTGCCAGAGACATGCATATGGCTCAATCACCTATTTTCCCTCTTTTAAATACAGAACATGGGAAACCAACCACTGTGCCACATGATTTGTGGTGGTCAGAAGAAAAATCCTTTTACAGCCTTTAAGTATTTTAATTGTAAGATATGAAGAAGAACCAATCAGGATAATTTGGGGTCATCTTTCAAAGATAGCAACCTTTTGACCCCTTTTTGATGTAAAAGTGATGCGATGTGTATATTTTAGAATTCTAGTTGAAAATGACTTTATAATTAAACATTCAGGATAAGGCCAGATTTGTGCACTGGGAATGACTGGATGCTTGATCTTGAGCTCAAGCTTCATAGATTTTTCCTAGATACATACACAAACAAAAAACAAATAAAACCTAAAAAACATTCAATTAATAACATGTTTTGAAAAAGGACTTAAAAGTCATTGTTTTGAAAACACATTCATATCTTTGTGACAGGAAAAAGGTCAACAGAGAAGTTCTGAGAAAGAATTCGCAGAAGTGATATTTCTGAAATGCGCTATGCATATGGTATGTGTTTCCTTTGTGACTTTCCTATTACATCCATGCAACCAATACATTACACATGCACCCATTCACACCTGCTGAAAGAAATACACACACACACACACACACACACACACACACACACACACACACACACACACACACTAAAACTAAGATAATCAAGAAGCTTTTTCGCTGCATTTCAAAGTTACCTGTCAGTATAATACACACCAAATAGTTCAGAAGTCATAGTAAATTTACAAAAGATAATTTGCCCAAGGCAATTAAAAACAGACATGATGCACACTTTCCTGTGGCTTTGTCAAAAATGGAAATGGAAAGAGCAATCATTCCCCTTCATTCCACGGGTTGATATTCCAAAGGAGAAGAACATAGAAAAACTGCAACAAACCAGATTAGACCTCACTCGTATCAACAAGTTGCAATAGAAGTCACTTTTCATTTTTGATGCTCTCACTTTCTGCTGGTGACTCCACCAGCTTTTGATGGAAAGTGCAAGTGCCCAGAGTATTCCCTTTCCTTGCTCAATAACTTCAGAAGAAGAAACATTTTTATACTCTTGGCTACTCAGTTGCATTGGTTTGGTGTTTGTATGGAAGTAAGGCCATATGCCATGACAGAAACAAAGGGCTAACCACAAACACGCTTTTTACCCTCACAGGCTTAACGGTATGCTGTGATTTTAGACATGCACTGACAACACCTCTGCCCTGTGATCTCTTTCCACCTTCATAAGTTGTAAAAAGTTGCAGAAGACGCATAGTTTAATTGATTTATCTAGATTTAGGCAAAAATAAAGCAATAGCTATGTCTTCCAGTGTACGCTCTCTTGTAATGACTATTAGATCCAATCAGTTTTGCAATATAAATATAAAGTGGATGCTGACACTGTTTGTATCTTTCTTTTTCAGCTGCTTTAAGGTCATTGTCAAAACGAAAATAGGGATATGAAGTGACTAGTGATACTAACATTTATACAGCGCTTTTCATTCATAGCATACATTCATATGACACTTTTTTAAATATACATCAAGCACTTTATTGTTCTCACATGCTGTATGTGGGCAATTTGGAATCCTCAATTAACCTAACATTCGTGTGTTTAAACGTGGGAAGAGAGGAATGTTCTTGTTTAGCATGCCAACTTGCTATGACTTTGTGTCCTGTGTTTAAATGGGTGTCCTTGATAACTCAGCATTGCAACTAAAAATATTGACTTTGTTCTACATTTTTAAACATAAGAAATAATGAATAAAATGTTACTTTTGAGTTACTACCTCCTGATTGCAATTTTAACCTTCAAGTGACCAAGTAGATTAACTGACGAACCTAGTGCCTCAGGGTTTGTCACACTGTGATATTTTTCATTCTAAAAATGTTTACATTTTTCATAAAGATCGATTGAGGCTAATGTCTACCACAACAGGAAAGACCCCAGGTGCAGGCTGTGCCAAGATACCTCCGAGACAATCCTGCACATAACAGCTGGGTGCAAGATGCTAGCAGGCAGGGCATACATGGAACGCCAAAAGCAAGTGGCTGGAATAGTATACAGGAACATCTGTGCCAAGCATGGCCTGGTAGGTCCCAGGGTTAAAATGGGGTACACACCTTAGGGTGGTGGGGAATGACCGAGCTAACATCATATGGGACTTCCAGGTATAGATGGATAAACTGGTGATGGCTAACCAAGAGGAAGATGGCTGTAATGAAATATAGTTATACCAAGTAATAGCTACATCAGGAAGAAGGAACATGGGAAGCTGGAGAAATACCAATGTCTGAGAGAGAAGCTCAAAAAGATGTGGAGGGTGAAGGGAACAGTACCTGTGGTAATTGGAACACTTGGGAAAGTGATCCCTAAATTGGGGGAGTGGCTTCAGCAGATCCCTGGAAACAGATGTGAGGTCTCTGTTCAGAAGGGCGCAGTCCTAGGATCAGCACATGTACTGTGCAGGACCCTAAAGATCCCAGGGTTCTGGTACAAGACCCTAGCTTGAAGGATAAAGACAGTCCGCAGGGTGAGTGGGATTTTATATACACTACTGATCAAAAGTTTTAGAACACCCTAATTTTTCCAGTTATTTATTGCAATTCAAGTCGTTCAAGTACAATGAATAGCTTGAAATGGTACAAAAGTAAGTGGTGAACTGCCAGAGGTAAAAAAAAAAGAAAAAAGAAAAGGGTAAGGTTCCCTAAACTGAAAAATAATGTACATTTCAGAATTATGCAAAAAGGCCTTTTTCAGGAGCACAAAATGGATTAACAATTTAAAGCTGTTCTGCAACAATGGAGCTTGATCAAGCCTTGAAGCTGGTGCTACTAATTCCTACAGCTGTTCCAACTTTTCTGGATTACTTCCAACCCCCTCTGTCTGCATATAAGCAGTGTTGGAACACACTGTGGTACCATACCCTCATGAGCATCAGTTGAACAGTATTGTACTGCAGATAGTAGTGTGATGGTACACAAATGGTGAGAAAAAGGCGATTAACAATGGAAGAGAGACAGACCATCATAACACTTATAAATGTTGGTGTGTCCTACAGAGAAATAATACTACTACTACTACTACTACTAATAATAATAATGCATTTATATAGCGCTTTTTGAGACCCTCAAAGCCCTTTACAATTCCACTATTCATTCACACACTGGTGGAGGAAGCTACAGTTGTAGCCACAGCTGCCCTGGGGCAGACTGACAGAAGCGAGGCTGCCATATTGCGCCATCAGCCCCTCTGGCCATCACCAGTAGGCGGTAGGTGAAGTGTCTTGCCCAAGGACACAACTACCGAGACTATCAATCCAGTCGGCTCAAACCGGCAACCTTCCAATTACAAGACGAACTGCCAACTCTTGAGCCACGATCGCCCCAATGCAGAAACCGCAAAGAAAGTCAAGGTGTCAGTGAGTACAGTTTCCTTCACCATCCAAAGGCTCAGAAACAAACTGTGACAGGAAGAGGTCTGCAGACCCAAAGACACAACTGAATCAGAGGACAAGTTTCTGAGAGTTAACAGCTTGTGTTATAGGCGGCTGACAGGAAAACAGCTTCATGCACAGCTTAACAGTGGTCGTAGTAAGAAAGTCTCAGTTTCAACTGTGAAGAGAAGACTTTGAGCTGCAGGTTTGACAGGACGAGTTGCAGCAAGAAAGCCAGACGTCAGAATAAGACAAAGAGGCTTGGCTGGGACATGAAATACCACCACTGGACTACTGCAGAAGAAGGTATTATGGACTGATGGATCAACATTTGAAATCTTTGGTTCATCATACAGGATCTTTGTACACCGTCGAGTAGGTAAAGGATGGTTCCACAGTGTGTGGTATCAACCGTCAAACATGGAGGAGGAAGTGTGATGGTCTGGGGCTGTTTTGCTGGATCCAAGGTCGGTGACTTGTACAGAGTGAGAGGCTCCCTGAACCAAAACCACAGCATTGTGCAGCACCATGCAGGACCCTCTGGTATGTACCTAGTTGATCAGGGATTCATCCTACAGCAAGATAATGACCCAAAACATAGATCCAAACTACGCCAGAACTACCTCAGGAACAAAGAACAAGATGGTGAGCTTGAAAACATGGAGTCCAGCACAGTCTCCAGACTTAAACCCCATCGAGCTGGTTTTGGGCAGCAGGAAAGAAGGATAGGCAGGAATGTGGAGAGAGTAGGGACTCTACTGTGACTTTGGTATTTAATGGTTTTTAAGGTCTCAATGAATGTCTTGACAAGAGCCTATGAATAAAATGTATTATTGTTACTCTAAATGTAGGGAATAGAACTGGTAATGGGAGAGAGTTGGCTGATATGATGAAGAGAAGGAAGGTAGATATATTGTGTGTGCAGAAGATCAGGTGGAATGGTGATAACTACAAAAGTACAGCTGAAGTGGTGAGGGAAACTGCAGAGGTGTTTGATGGAACCTCTGGACAGAGGAAAGAGGACAAGGAGACTTGGTGATGCAAAGAGCAAGTACAGTAAATTATTCAAAGGAAGAGGTTGGCAAATAAAAAGTGTGATAGTCAGGGAGATTTAAAAACTAGACAGGAGTATTGGAGCCTAGGCATACGATAAAGAGAGAGCAAAAGCAAAGAAAAAGGTTTATAGTGAGTTGTATGTGAGGAACACAACACAGAGGAATGACGAAATGAGTGAAAAGAGTCAGCTGAAAAGATGGAAGGAGTACTTTGAGGAGCTGATGAATAAAGAATCTCAGAGAGGAGGAAAGAAGTGAGAGAAGAGTGAAGAAGAGTACTGGTAGTGATTTTCAAGAACAAGAGTGAAGTGCAGAGCCGTAGTAATTACAGAGAGACCAAGCTTTTGGGCCATACCATGATGATTTAGGACAGAACTGCTGGAGGTGACAGCAGTATGGCTTCATGCTGAGAAAGAGCACTACAGATGCAATGTGAGTGTTGATAGAGAAGTCAGACAGGAGAAGGTCAGAAGGAGCTTCAGAGTGTCTTTGTTGTTCAGAGAAAGCAGATGATGGGGTACCAAAAGCAGAACTGTGGTACTGCGTGAGGAAATCAGGAGTAGTAGACAAGTATGTGAGGGTGGTGCAGGAAATGGGGACAGTGAGATAGTGGTGAGGTGTGCAGTAGGAGTGACAGATAAAGGTGGGGCTGGGATTACATCAGGGATCTGCACTGAGCCCCTTCCTGTTTGCAGTGGTGATGGACAGGCTGACAGCTGAGCTCAGGCAGGAGTCTGTGTGAAGTATGATATTTGCAGATAACGCTGATCTGTAGTGACAGTGGGGAGCAGGTATGAGGAATGAAAGTGAGACGGGTGGGAAGGTGAACAAGAACAGAGGTAGTTAAGGTAGATGAGTTTATTTTCTAGCATCAACCATCCAAAGCAACAGAGAGTGCAAAAGAGAGGTGAAGAAGAGAAAGCAGGCAGGATGTTCCAAGATGAGTGTCAGGGGTGATTTGTGACATAAGATAGGAGCAAGAGTGAAAGGAAAGTTTACAAGATGCTGTTGAGGCCTGCTGTGGTGGTTTGGAGACAGAGGCACTGAGCTGGAGGTGGCAGAGTTGAATATGTTCAGATCTTCACTGAGAGTGAGCAGGGTGGACAGGATTAGAAATGAGCGCATCAATAAGTTGGTCAACAGCGGTGCAGAAGGGTGTCATGAGAGACACGTCCTGAATGGATAAGAAGTAAAAAAAAAAAAAAAAAATCTGTCCAAACTACCAAACAACGGCTCGAAACGCTGGCCACTAGGCTAAAGTGGTTAGATCTATTCAGGGTGTACTCTCAGGACAGACCCACCTAGGAGCAATAAATTGGCTACTAACAGCAGACACTTATCCAGATGAGCTAATAATTCAGATCATAAAGAATCCCCCACATTTTGTGTCAAACTAAAACCAAACAATAAATAGATATCCTTAATGCCAACTTCTGCACTGTAATTTGTCACTGATCACAAGAATTATGGCATTGAAATTATTTTACTATATTGTAAAGCATCATTCACATAGTTCATATAGCTTAAACATCCTTCACTTCCATATTATTATTATTTTTCTAACATCACTGAAACCAAAAAATTATTTCATGTATGTATTTTAAGAAATAACAGACAAGGACTGTTTAAATGTCATTTTGTTTGTACAACATGTATTTTAAATCTTTTTTGCATAAAAATGGTTGAAAACAATACTTGATGACAACAGAGCATTTCAGAATATCTAACATGGATAAAGGAAACAGTAGTAGTGTGAAATACACAAACAAATCATAAAAAAGTATTCCTGATAGCACACTCGGTCATTAGAATACCAACTGAAATGGCTTGGTCGCTTGAGGGTTAAAAAATCCTGGGTTGCTACGCCTGGTAAAGCTAATCGTCTTTCTGCTTTAAAATGAAGGTGAAGCTGCTCAAGTAACAGATGCAGATGTAACTTCAGATTTGTCCTTAGGAAAAAACAAAACATGAAAAAACAAATAATTGTTCTATCTGCAAATGTTCAAAGCTTGAAAAGCATCCCCTACTGCACATTTTCTGTTGAGCTAATGAGCAACAACGAGAATATGTTTTAGGCAACACAGATTGAAGGTTTGCTTTAGTGACTAGCAAACAAACAGTGTGTTTGAGGAAAGAAAATCCTTCTGTCTGCTTTGAGATTCTGCATCAATTCTTTACGGTACATTTACTCTGCAGCGCCTGTTTTACTTTGGTTTTTAGTCTGTTAGCATGTTTCTGCAGCTCCCTTTATTCTGACTTTTACAAGTCCTGCTAAAATCTGTGTTCAACAGCACACCCTCGTCATCTTTATGCGTCCTCACTGATGGTTAAATCACAAAACTGAAACTTGAAAACACATCGACACCCTATAATGTGACGGCATTTTGTTGTGAGGATTGGATAACAATTCTTGGTTTCTCCAGTCTCAGTTTGTTATTTATTCATGTTTTTAAGTCAATCTAAAATGTTTCAGTTGTGAACGGTGCCATGTACCGTACCACTACAGGGGCACTAAAAGGTGTTTGTGGGGTCCACTGTACCTCCATTTGATCATAAATGACCTGTTGATACTTGATTAATATGACTCAGCAACAATGTAATCACCAGCTAAATGCATTAAACAACCTTCCACATCTTTTCTTGAACTAACGTTTGTATTTCTGGAAACTTTATGTTGTTGTGAACTAAAACTGACATTCTAATAAAACTGGTGAGTCAACACGAATGCTGGTTTGAATCTAGCTGAGCACTTTTTTACTCTCATCAGCCACTGCTGCTGGACAATCATCAGTTATTCCAGTATAATGATGACATTAAGATTCCGACTAAAAGCGGATTTATTACGTCCTTTAGGATTCTGTTTGTCACAAGCCCAACATCCTTTGTATTCAAGACTTTTCTAAATGGCATTTTTTTAAAATCTTAAGCTTAGTTTATTTGTCTGTCTTGGTTTTCCCAGTGACTGCATATTATTTACATGTATGTTTCTCCTGTTATCAAAAGTCAAGATCTGACCTCATGTATGCTGTTGAATTTAGAGTGAAAATTGGTTGACAGATGGAAATACATGCTTACCATTCCAGTGTTTTAACACTACACTCACAAGTTGCCACTCACTGCTTAAAAATACCTTCCATTGCATCAAATGCCACAATAACTCAAGCACAATATACAATACATCTGTAGGCTGCCCATTGTTTTTTTTCTTCATCATCTCTAGTTACATGACACAGTAAGGCTCTCGTGGCAGATGAGGTTTAGTCCTGCAGCAGGCTGGTAGGTGGGAAAGGAGCCCTTTCTTCAAGTCTTTATTAAGGAAGAAGCAGACGATAGGATTGACCCCTGCTTGGGCAAAACTCATCCACACAGTGGTGGAGAGGTACCGGTGTGGTATTGTGCAAGCCTTGACAAACACCCTCCAGTAGCAAGCTACTATGTAGGGAGACCAGAGCACCAGGAACAGTAATGTGATCACATAGAACATCCTGCCAAGCTGCTTCTCTGCTTTAAACTCCTCCATGCCTAAGAGTCGCCGGTTCTGGTTGTGCAAGTTTTGCCGTATTCCGAGCAGAGTGGGTGGCATCGGGCCCCTACCAAAACCCGCAATCCAGTTAGCAGCTGCTTGGCCTGTAGCTCCTGGCCCATGAAAGGTCCAATTCTGACTGATAGCTGGCACCATCTGGACTGGCTTCATCTTGCGGTGCTTGTACTCAAAGAGAAGTAACTTCATGTAGACGACATGTGTGGCTAGAATGAGTACAGCAAGCATTAGCATGAAGCCCAGTGTGTCATTAGCCTTGAAGTAGCGATGCTCAAAAATGCACTGGTCCTCCTCACGAATGAATTTATAGGTGCCCACATCAAAAACAGGCGGGAATGCCATTGCCACAGATAGGGTCCATACCATGCATACTACCGCCACACATGTCCAGAATGTCATGCGCTTCGAGTAAAAACGGTGGTGTGCAATGGCCATGTAGCGTGTTACACTGATGCAGAAGAGCATGAAGGCAGCATGGAAGCAGAAGAGCACTGCCATGAAGGCTACCACCTTGCAGCTGAGCACACTGTAGGTCCACGCTGAGCCATTTTTTATAGACACCAGCACAAAGGGGAAGCAGATAGCTGAGCGAATGCTGTCTGCCAGGCACAGATCCAGGAGGAAATAGTAAGGTGCCTTATGCAGAGCCTGGTCCCGGAGTACAAGCAGAGAAACCACCAAGTTCCCCACCAGACTAATGCATATGATCAGCCCAAGTAGCACCAGTTTAATATACGTAGAGATAACGGAGGATGAACTGTCTGCTACCATGCCTTCTGCAGTAGCCACCACTGCTGCCATTGGCCCCACAGGCCCTTCACTGCTCTCATTTCCATTTGCCATCCCAAATGCCCCCCCACCCATAACACCTTTTTTTTGGACAACAAAGTCACCACTCCACCACCACCTCCCTCGTCTGCCAATCGTTCCTCCGTACTCGTGGTTGCTTCCTTTTTGTAGTTTACACTGAACAGGAACACCTCAAGACACATTGCTCCATTTCGAGCAAAGTCCCTTCGTTGTTGTGACCTCTCCTCTTGCCTCTTTATCCTCACACGGGTCCTGAAAACAACCAGAGGAGATCAAGAATTAGGCGTTTGATGGCTCTTCATCAGAAATGAAAAATAATTTCAGTCACTCATGTATTACTAGCACAGATTAAAAGGACAAAACAACACATGGCTTCTTTTTCTCTAACGCAGAAACCGCATTTTTGGTGGCAACGTCAAAAACATACTTAAAACATAATTCAGAAATGTTCAACATGACTTCGCCCGGAGTTTTCACGTGTTAGTCTACAAATGAGTACTGAAAATCATGACGATTGGGCCATTTCATATATAATCAACCAAATTTGAGGAATAAAATCTCACCTGACCCCTTAAGAGTCAATTTTTAAAAAAATATTGTTTTAATTTAAGAATTGAAGTGAAATCCCCTCCCTTTTATTCCTTTTACTGAACTTTAGTGGCAAATATCCATTTGCTGTGACACTTGTTTAATTTTTTGGTTAAATTTTAGGTACATGACACTGAACACAAGGTGTGAAAAATCATTTTAAAAACGATAATAACAGTTATGAAACAAACCAGTGCTAGCTGGATTGGGACATGTAAAACTAATTGAATTGAAATAAAAATATACATAATATCTTTATCAGTTTGGTCAAATTTCACAACCTTTATTTTTGACTAGGGATAACTAAACACTGTGAATAAGCTGTATTTATATTTTAACATCTACACTGAAATTCTGAAAAAGATCTACTACTAAACACTAAAGAGAAACATGATCAAATAATAAAAAGCAATAAAACTACTCAGAGTGTACAGGCTTATACTAACTCTGATCGTCACAGTGTCTTCATACTTCTGATACCCTGTGTGATGTTCAGCCCTATAAAGTTTATGTTATTATCTTCTGCAATTAGGAAACTAACTATAATAATGAAAATGAAAAAGTGAAAAAGCGGAACAAAATATTGTCTAAGGATTCAGAGAATCTGGACAAATGTCTGTAATCATCAGACCCTCGGGCAGCACTGTATTAAAAACAGACATCACTCTATCGTGGACATCACTGTGCTCAGGAACACTGCCAGAAATCACAGTCTATGAGCACAGGTTGCTGTGGTATCCACAAATGCAGGTTAAAGCTTCGCCATGCAAAGAAGTCACATGGGAATAGGCTACAGAAATCAGAATCAGAATCAGAATCAGAATGGGGTTTATTGCCAGATGTTGAGGTTTACAACATTAGGAAATTGCTGCGGTGCTTCAGTGCAAACAATAAGAATTAAAGTGCTATGTAGAAAGAAAGATGTGCATGGGATATACATGAGATATATACATGAGAATAAGAATTATGAGTGCTACGTAGAAAGATATATACATGAGTGCAGGTGGTGATCAGTGCCAAACATGAAATGAAAGAATCCCAAATTTCAGTGCCCCTCCCGAAAATCTCC
>NW_005187753.1:215764-225630 GCF_000239375.1 Pundamilia nyererei | reverse complement strand
TGTTTTTTGTTAAGTTGCCTAATAATTATGCACAGTAATAGTCACCTGCACACACAGATATCCCCCTAAAATAGCTAAAACTAAAAACAAACTAAAAACTCCTTCCAAAAACATTCAGCTTTGATATTAATGAGTTTTTTGGGTTCATTGAGAACATGGTTGTTGTTGTTCAATAATAAAATTATTCCTCAAAAATACAACTTGCCTAATAATTCTGCACTCCCTGTATAGAGAGACGAGACGACGAGGCTCCAGTTACAACAGTGCAAGTAAACAAACAATATATATAAGAAGAGTAAGAAAATAAATATACACTTTAGGACTAGGGGTAAAGGGATCAATAACAATTTAAAATTTACAGTTTGTTGATTTAAAGTCTCACACACAACCCGTCGAAAGGGGAGGGGCCGGCTGCTTCCAAATAGAGCACATTTCATTTATAATGTTGTAAATCCAAGCCCATTATGTATTCATGATTTGAATCCTGGGCTGTGTGAAATCTCAGAAATGCACCTTAGACAAAGTGAATCTGTGAACTAAGGTGTAGGTGTGTTAGATTATGTTGTGGTGATCCTCGGGTTGAGGGATGGCTGTTCATACTAGAGTGCAAAATTAAAACCAATGGAAGATGGACAAGAAAAGTTCAAAGTCATCAGGTCCTCAGTTTAGAAAAAAGAGAAAAGAAGAGGAAGAGAAACGAGAAAAAGATACAGGTAAGCAGATGTGTCATTGGATAATGGCAGGTCATGTATCCTGAAACAATCAGAATCAGAATACTTTATTAATCCCTAAGGAAATTATGTGTGTTACAGTTGCTCCAAGAAGAAATGGTAAAAATAGCAACAGTAACAGATTTAACTCCAAACAATACATTATGTTACAGATTTTAATATTAATTAGTCATTGTCAATTGTTGATTTGTCCTGTTCTCATTGTATTACGAATTATCATGGCTGTTTTGTAGCCGTTTGCATACTATGCATACTCTCTCTGTCTTTATATGTGTGTGTGTACAACAGTTTTATGTTAATGTACAATCCTTAATATGTTTTGTCTGTGTGTGTGTGTGTGTGTGTGTGTGTGTGTGTGTGTGTGTGTGGGGGGGGGGGGGGGGGGGGGCCAGGGCGCCAAACAGGCTAGGACCACCACTGCTCTGGAGGGTTCTTCCGGGGTTTCACACAGCTGAATAAATGTCAAACAGTAAACATGGCCGAGTACAAGAACCTCAGTTTGATGAGAAGAAGAGTAAGAGAAGAACACTGAACAAGAATGGCATCCATACCACGGCTGCAAGAAAAAAAGCTTTGTTCTCAAAAAGAACAGTGCTACCACGACCACACGGAAAGAAGACCAGAACACTCTTAAATACAGTTTTGTGGATTTGTCAAACTAAAATATCACTTTGTGGTTTAAATGATAACTCTTCAATGCAGAGAAACCAGAGCACTGCATTACAGTGGTGCAGTGGCGGCTGGCCCATAGGGGGCGCTCGGGCTCCGCCCCCCCAAATGTGGAGGAGTAAAAATATATATTTTTAAAAAATTCATCAATGATAGTTTTACTATGTGTGTGCCCATATACAGCCAGGCGTATTTTAACATTTTCACCAGCTGACTCATTAAAGTTCAACCAACAAACGGTGTTTTTCTTCTTCTGGGGCGCTCGTCAAAGCGCCCTTGATATGCAGCGAAATAGCCTATCATTAAATGGTTGCCAGGGGAAAATAATAAATATTTGACCTATCAGCGTCGCTGAATTAAATGGTTTGGGGGCGCTTAAAATTGCGCCCCTGCAGAAAACGCGCGAAGATTTGCTGTTCTAGAATTTTACCTCAGTCAGTAGCCTAAGTGAGCTATAAGGTCAGAGAGAGACGATGGCAGCGGTATTGTTAACGGTTGAGGCACAGCCTCCCCCAAATTCGGTTAGATCGCTTCTAACCTACCCTTTTGCCAGAAGGACAATGGCAGAAAAACTGCAAGTTAAAGAGTTGGGACCTGACAAGCCCGAAATTCAACTAACCCAGGCAACGAAGGAGAAGTCAAAAGCATACAACAGGACTTTTTGTCGGAGTTGGTTCCAGCGCAAGTCGTGGCTGACAGGCTGTGGAACAGCTAATGCACTTTTTTGTTTCCCGTGCATACTGTTCAAAAGTGACAAGTGTGATTTGACGTGGACACAATCTGGACAAACCGACTTAAAGCACCTCTCCGAACGAATCAAGAAACATGAAAGCTCATGAGTTCATATGGACAACAGTGTAAAGCTAGCTGTGCTAGGGAAAACTAGCATAGCGGCGCAGCTAGATGATGGACATCGGATTGCTTTAAGAAGGCACAACGAAGAGGTAGATAAAAACCGTCATATTTTATCTAAAATCATCGATTGTATTAAGTTTTGTGGTGCTTTTGAGCTAGCAATGCGGGGACATGATGAAAGTGATTCCTCAGACAATCCAGGGATTAACCTATTAACTAACCCCTAACCCTAACCCTAACCCTCTATCAAAAGCTCCTGCTTACTTGTTTTGAATTATGCTCTGGTGCACAGTCCAACCATGTGCACATTTAATTTTGAAGTAATTAAATTTGTATATCAGAATTAAACTTCATCATTCTGGTTTGTGTAAAGCCAAGATGCACAGACCACACTAGGTCAAGCCAAGCTTTCTGTTGTGTGTTGCCATCTAGTGGGCATGAGGTATCACTGTATGAGTTAATCACCTAGCAACAAATTAAAATTGTGTTGTTTGATGTACTCATTAAATGGGTCATTTTAGTCGATATCATAAAAATTGCCCCCCCTGAGATTTTTTTCAGGGGGGGCCACTGCAGTGGTGACTTAATTTCAGCACAAAACAAAACATCCCGACACTTCAAACTTTAGCTTTGTTCAAGACTATATCAAAAAGTGAAAAAGCAATGCTGCTCTTCCCTGTTTATTTGGTAGAAGAGGATTAGAGCAGAGTTTCAAATCCCTGGCTTCACTAAGTGGCAGGAATAACTGTTCCTTATGAGTTTAACTGTAGGTACACTGGATGTTTCTAATTTAGCACTGAGATGACAGTTTAAAACAGCAATTTGACAACCATCGGAAAACACACATTACCGAAGGAATTCTCTTGCTGACGTTTTAGGATTTATGTTGAAGTTAATTTGATAGGATTTACAAAAATACAGAGCTAAGAGCACACTGTCAACACGAATTGAAGCCCTGCTAAGCCACAGGCTGGGAGCTGTGGTGAATTCTGTGAGAGAGGCTGTGCATCTTAAAGGAGGGGCTTTGTCAAGCTGAAAGTTGGTTGGCGGCGGAGGGCAGAGTCACTGTCAGGAACTGGGTAGCAACAGCAACCCAGTACCTCTAGCTTTACATCGGTGGGAGGAGGCGACAAAGCTCACTGGATGAGATGTACATTGTTGGTTTCTGACAGCTGCACCCAGCATCAGGCTTCCCTACATGGAGTCTACAGGTCTGTTGAGGACATGGGGGCCACCGGGTGCTACAGTCCAGCCTTAAGGAGGGTGGCTGTCTCAAAACCTGAAACAGTGTTGTCTATATGCCCCCAGGAGTTTGTTCTGTGTTCTGTGAATGGCCCAAACATCAAATGATACTAAATAAGTTGGCAGTCCCAGTGCTGATCAAGGTTGTATAGCTGCTGGAAATCCTGTATTATTTATCATCAACATCATTTATGCTGCTCTGAGGCATGCTTCAACATTCTGATTTGTTCTACATTCAGAGGCCCTCATTTGGTGCTCACCCTGTAGAGGCTGGGGCAGACAAAGGGCAACAGTCTTAGCAAGCTGCAATTGTCTGGGCCTAGAGGATGCTAGAAAAATGCCAGCAAGAGCTTACTGCACTCAGATAAATATACAGGCACACAGAAGCAGAAAGTGTGACATTTTGTGTAGGCAATATTAAATGGCAGTCATACTGAGCTCCTTACCTGCCGTGGGTTGCTTGTCCAGACGTCTGTTGCAGTCTACATGAAATACGGTGATGCACCTGGCTTCTAGCCTAAAAACAGAAGCATAGGTAACGTTGCCGGTGGACCAAATCTGTATTAAAAAAAAAGTGTTGCACACTACCTTTAAAAATCAAAAGGTTTAAAGAAGCAAAAGCAGCTTTCCTCTTTTTTCTTGTGCATGTCATATCTCGGTGCTTTTCACACAACCTGTGCCGGTGGCCAGTAAGCGCCTAGTCCCATTCACAGCACACAGTGTGTACGCCGCCATTCAAACACTTTATGATGCGTATGCTGTCAACTCGTATCTCCTGTTTATATGTTAGAAATCTGAGGCAGTAATATCCTGTAAAAGCAGCCGTAAAGCCATGTTTGGTCGGGGCTGTCAGACAGCAACAGACGCCCTGTGGATCCTCTGCTTCTTGCGGTCGTCGGAAACCTTGACGATTCCTCGCTGCACTTCCGTGCGCAGTATTCCAGTCAAGTCGGAGGAAACCTCCCGTGTGTTGTTCATGAAATCCTTTAGCATGTCGAAGCAATGCAGGGCTTCTGCTTAGAAAAAATTGGTTAGCTTGCTAACGTGCTGAGGCCAGACAGCTCCAGGCTGCGCGATGACACGGATACCAGTCCTCATTGTGTCCCGCAGCCTGTCAGTACCCAGGCATGATAAACAGGAGCATACGTGGGATTACAGCATAGATGGAAATATCTCCGGCCGTGAACTGGCAGATGGAAATGCAGTATGCAAAGGACAGCTTCTGTGGGCCCAGCTTCGGTAATGAGCACCAAAACAGGCAACTCCTCCTGGTATCGCAGTGATTTAAATCCCGTTAGTTCCACGGACAGGGCCGATCTGAAGCACGGGGATGAGGGCACCCTTCCCCCCATTGTATTTAAACTAACATCATATGAGTGCTACTTTTCATCTGTAAAGAGTAAAAATGAATAAATGCATTGTTTCACAATTAATCTAAAGAAAACGACACACTAAATCAAATCCTTTTGATGAAGCTTAAAATTGACATGAAATCTCATGTATTTTTACAATATACCGTAATTGCAGATTATATCTTATTATGATTCCACATAGCAGAGTAGCACTTAATAAAGTAATGGCGTCACTTCTATTAATAATCTCATAATAGTGTCATAATGATGCTCCAATATGACATTACTACATTTAAATTTGCAATGTTTGTCCTTAAAATATTTAAAATGAAAAATCTACTGTAAGAACAAGATTGCTCTTCCTGCAGGAAATACATTCTGACGGTTTGAGTAAGTAATTACTGAAGTTAACTCAATAAGGGAGAAAAGATTCTAGATAAATATGAAAGAAGCTGTACATAATACTACATTTGTGAGATGGTTATGAGCATTTTTTTTCTAATAGTTAAAAATTATTTGTGAAGAACTTCATGAAGTCATTGCTAGTTAAGGTTAAAGGAATGGTTGACTCAACAGAGCTCTGACTTTTTGTCAGCCTGACTGCAGTGGTAAAGACAAACCTAGGGTTGTTCTTATTTTGTTTAATTAGTGATGAATAGTAAGATGTTCCAGGTTCATGCAGGTCTTTTAAATTTTTTTTCAAACCAACAAACAATTTTTCCAGGTTAAATGATGATCTTCTTAGTTAATGAGATGCTATTTTCTCTCCAGCTTACGAGTTATCATGATTCGGCTGTGTGGCAGGCAGGAAGTGGACCCAAACGCAAGCTCACAGAGGCAGGAATGAACTCAAAACACAGCTTTATTGCTGGAGGGAAACAGCGAAACAAACTGATAAGAAACTACACTGGGAAGCAATACACTAGCACACAGAGAAACACACAGCCATGAATGAGGAGAATGCGACACTGAACAGAGGGAGACGCGGACATAAATACACAGAGGTTTAACGAGGAAGGTGGGAGCACACGGGGAACACAGCTGACACAGATAATCGTAACGAGACAGGGCAGGAGCAACACAACATGACGCATACTGACGGGAGACTGTCAAAGTAAAACAGGAAGTACACAGAGGCGCAGACAGGAGGAGAGAGGGAGCACGGGGAGAGCACAGACATAACGGGCTGGGGAAAACATGGAATAAAACACAAGGGGAAACGAGGGCTCACAGATACACAGAGGGGCACACAGGGGGTAAAAGTCACAAGGGGAAGTCAAATAAGGAACAAAATACAAAAATACATGAAACTAAGAATGCTGGGCCAACATGGCCCAGGATTATGACAATCTGCTTTAAGATGTGTATTTGAAAGTTATACCAGGGAGTCGAGTACTTCTAATTTTAAGGCTTTCTTTTTCAGAGGAGCTACAGTATCCAGAGTTTTAGGTAGTGACGAAATAAAATTATTAACAGTGTAACCGACCTGTGGAGTAGTGTTCAGGTCATTGCTCTGCACTGTGTTTGCACAGGGCATTGAAGAAGACAACAGTGGATAAATTATATCTTTAAACTTAGTTGTATCCAGGGCTGGACTGGGACAAAAAATTGGCCCAGGCATTTTGACGAGAGACCAGCCCACCAGGTATTATAGGAAAAGCCATAAAGCCTTTGAATGAAAACAAACGCTGTTGTGACAGTGATGTAAACTGTCTTGTTGGTATATGTATGATTTCTATACATTTTACATCAGATAAAAACTTTGGTTGTAAGATTCAGATAATTATTTATTCAAAGCGTGACATTTTAAATGAGAATAAGAAAGAAACGTATTTCTTTGTTCCCCCCTTTCCCTGTTAATGCCCCACCTGGCCCCCTGGCAAAACTTTGCTAGACCCACCCCTGCACAGTTACCAGCTGTTAGATACATAAAAAAAAAGGATTCTGGTGTTATTTGTCTCTCAGAAACAGTTCATAACTTCCCTTCAATTCATTCATGTCACCTGAAAGGTAAACCTGTTTCTCCATCACCTGTTCAGCTCTGATGATTCAGTAAGGACCTCTCCTGGTTTCATCTTCATGTTTCCCTTTCACCAGATAACCAAACTGATATCATGACCAGCAGCTTTTAAACTGTGGCTCCAGCAAACATCAGCTGATACTAGAAATTAATATTAAATAAATTCTAACAACAGCTGATCAAGCTTAAATGTACTGCTGTTGTTTATCGCGACATCCGCTGGTTTCCTCTTTCTGGCGCAAAGTGGGCGATAAACAAACAAGAGAGAAAAGCCGATCAGCTGATCATTGATCAGTTTCATGAATAAAGTAGCAACAGGAGAGAGAGAGGGGGAAAGAATGAGCAAAGAAGAGGCAGCTGACAGCGTACAGAAGCCGAATAACTCCAGCTTTGTGTCTTTTTCCATTCTAGCTGAAGTACGGGACACAATATGAAGCGCGTAATATTTTCTCTGAATGCGGGACGATTCCGTTTTTATGGGATGGTTGGCAACTCTAATAACTAACCTTATGAATAAAATATAGTTCACTATCAGTAACATCATAGCACCCGCCCAGACATGCTAGCTAGTATGCTGTACGAGTTATTGTAACTGATTGTAAAAAGTTAGCACAACGAAAATAGCTACAACTAAACTTGGTTTATATCTGACCCAGATAGACTGCAGGTCATAACTTCTTACCTGAAGTTCAGTTCACCTGACACTCGGACCGGCGGCCGCCTCGGGTCTCTCCTCCTCCTGCCTTCCCTTTTCCTCATCCACCTGCTGGCCTCTGTGAAAGCTCCACCATAGCCACCACCAAACAACTGAGTTATTTTTACACACCGGCCAGCATCTGGCCAATCCACCACCTTTCATTGTTTATACTGTTACAAAACAAACAAACAAAACAAAACCCATCGGCCCATAAAAACGAAGAATCACCATCGGCCCACTGGGCAAATACCCGGTATGCTCGATGGCCAGTCCAGCTATGGTTATATCCCTTATGGAAAGAAATCTACTGTGATGATATCTATTCCCCACTTCTGTGTAATTCATTATTGTAAAGTGAAATGTTTCTAAGACATGATCAAATAAAAAAGGTTTTCAGGAAATACTGTTAAATATTCTGTTTGTATTTAGTATGTCAGGACAAGAGTGTTAATAAAGTGGTGGGTGGGTTCTTTTACATTTTGAAGGAACTGTGTCTTAATTCCACTAATTTCACATACAAGTTATTAGACAGAAACATGGGTGTGCCATGGGTTCCCCAATATCAACCATTGTGGCCGACTTGTAAGTGGAAGAAGCGGAAAAGAGGGCTTTGTTATCCTACCCTGGAATACCACCAAGTCATTGGTTCAGATATGTTAATGACACCTGGGTGAAAATCAAATCGGGGGTTCCCTGACACAGTTCACTGTTCATTCATTGGGCTGGTTTCAGTTGTTGTGCAATGTACTGTTTATTGTCCAGAACCAGAAAATTAGAGGTCATCCACGTCTTTATTTCTGTAAAACATTCCTGCAGTTTAACTAATTGGTGTGTGTTATCTGGCTTTATGGATAGATAGAGATGGGTGTCATCTGCATAGCAGTGAAAATGTATGGTATGTCTTCTGACGATACTGCCAAAGGGAAGCATATATAATTGGTCTAATAGTTAAAATTTATTTGTGAAGAACTTCATGAAGCCATTACTCGTTAATGTTAAAGGAATGGTTGGCTCAGCAGAGCTCTGACTGTTTGTCAGCCTGGCTACAGTGCTGAAGAGAAACCTAGGGTTGTTCTTATTTTCTTTAATCAGTGAAGCAACAAACTATTTCTCCAGGTTAAATGATGATCTTCTATCTCTTTTGTGATAAGCCATTTCCTCTCCAGCTTACGAGTTATCTGCTTTAAGGTCCACGTTTGAGAGTTATACCATGGAGTCAAGTACTTCTGATTAGAGGCTTTATTTTTCAGAGGAGCTACAGTATCCAGAGTCGTTCATAGTGAGGAGGTGAAATTATTAACAAGATAATTGACCTCTGTTGGAGTAGCATTCAGGTAGCTGCTCTGCTCTGTGTTGGTACAGGGCATTGAAGATGCTAACAGTGGGAGAATTTTATTCTTAAACTTAGTTACAGCACTTTCAGAAAGGTATCTACTGTGATGAAGTCTACTCCCCACTGCTGTATAATTCATTATTGTAAATGTCAGTTTATGAGGAAGCCACTGAATGCATTGGAGAAGCAATGGAGAGAGATAAAACAGGAGAGATGCCCTGGATCTCTGCTGTCACATGAAATGCTGCCAGAAGGGGGCAGTATTTCAAGCCAATACAGGCTCTAGTGGTGGAAGATCTCTGATCTGCACAAACACAGACTTTGCTATAAACAGAGTTTTGGCTCGGAGTAGAACACATAACCATTTGAAGCAGAAACATAAGCTGACAGAGAAAGAGGCAGTCAGACAGTTTCTTGGAGAGTGTCTCTGTTTGCAGATTCATGGAGACTGAATGCTAAAGTTAGTGTGTTGTGTAGTTAGTGTGTAGTGTCAGAACAATGAGGCGACTGCTGAATGTCACAGTTGCTGCCAAAAAGCCACCAAAGGAAGGTTATAAAGTAAACTCTGATGTGCTCCTTCATCTTATAGCAGTGGTCCCCAACCTTTTTTGCACCATTGACCGATTTATGTCCAATAGTATTTTCACGGATTGGCCTTTAAGGTGTCGCGGATGAATACAACAAAATAAAACCAGTACTGGTACCAAATAAAAAAAGAAAACACACGGGAAAAGAACGAGAGACACCAAGTTAATGATTAAAATGATATAAAAAAAAAAAAATAACGCTAAAAACAATAAAAAGCCTGAATTTCACATCGGAGCCTCAACTCTTGTGGCCCGGTAACAAACAATTCCGTACCGGTCTGTGGGGTCCGCTGTCTTATAGTGGACAAAAATTATTTTTTGGAGTGGCACAAATAATTTGTGTGGCATCTTATTTGATGCAGAACACCTGATTGTAAATA
>NW_005187753.1:213185-214336 GCF_000239375.1 Pundamilia nyererei | reverse complement strand
TTAAAGTGGTGGGTGGGTTCTTTTACATCTTGAGAGAAGCCAATTGAGTCTAATAAGAGATTAAATCCTGTGTTGAGGCTGTCATTTTTAGCATCTACATGGATGTTAAAATCACCCACAATAATTATTTCATCTGAACTGAGCACTAAATCAGATAAAAAGTCTGAAAAATCAGACAGAAACTCTGTAAGAGTCAGGTGGACGATAGATGATAACAAGCAAGACTGGTTTCTGAGTTTTACAGCTGGGGTGGACAAAGCTAAGCACCAGGCTTTCAAATGAATTAAAAGTCTGCCTGGGTCTTTGGTTGATTGATAGGCTGGTGTGTAAAATTGCTGCCACACCGCCCCCTCAGCCTGTGCTTCGAGGTTTCTGATGATTAGAATAACTCGGGGGTGTTGATTCATTTAATCTAATATAATCATCCTGCTGTAACCAGGTTTCTGTAAGTAAATCGATTTGTTGATCAATTATTAAGTCATGTACTAGCAGAAGAGAGAGACCTAATGTTTAATAATCCCCATTTCACTGTTTTACTCTTTGGTTCAGATGTGGATACAGTATTGTTCTTTCTTTGTGATTTTTTTATATTTAAGTCATTTTTTGCTGGTTTTTAGGGTTTGTTTTTTTTGTCTGTTTGGGAGCTGACACAGTCTCTAAAGAGATGAGGTTTTGGGGGGATAGCCGGAGGAGAGAAGCTGTAAGACTGCAACTCTGCTTCCTGGTCCCAACTCTGGATAGTCATGTTTTGGGGGTGTTTAATAAATTTGGCCAGATTTCCAGAAATGAGAGCAAGATAACTGCTAAGATACAGACGGACAAACTGGTGGCTAACGGCTAATGGCTAACCACCTGGACATTGTAGTGGTAGACAAGCAGAGGAGGACGGTCATAGTGGTAGATGCAAGTATACCAAATGAAAGCAACATCAGGAAGAAAGAAAACTCAAGATTATCTGGAGGGTGAAGGTAACAGTGGTCCCAGTGGTAATCTGTGCACTCGGTGCAGTGACCCCCAAGCTAGGCAAGAGGCACCAGCAGATCTCAGGAACAATATTGGACCCTCAAGCTCCCAGGCCTCGTCAGCGCGTTAACGAGCTAGCTGCTCTCTCTCTCTCTCTCTCTCTCTCTCTCTCTCTCTCTCTCTCTCTC
>NW_005187753.1:209649-212664 GCF_000239375.1 Pundamilia nyererei | reverse complement strand
TATATTTCTTTTCCATATGGGAAAGGCTGAATTTTCTCCTCACTCCTCATATCCAGATACATAAAAGTCATAGTTGAAAATGGCAAAAATGCTCAAAGCAGGCTAACCAGTTATTTTATAGATACATCTGTAAAATAACTCGTAGCATTATGGCTATAAAATCCACCTGTGGAACCTGGTGACCATGGTCATTCAGACTTCTTCTGTTTCACAGCTCTTGAGTAAATAGGCGATTTGGCTGGAAAATGTAAAATGCAGTGTAATGTTCAACCACATTTATTTTCCACATACATCTAACATTCTTCTTAGATTGGTGGTTCTTCTTCACATACTTTTGCGCTTTCCTTTTACACTACCATCACACAGAGAATATGGTTTATGAAGCGTTTCACAGCAGCAAAGTCTAAGCCTAGTCTAAGTTATGTGACACTGATCAGCAGTTTTGGAAAGGTCACTTATGAAACGTAATAGCTCACAGTTTTCTAGTTTCCCTGATCAAAATATAATTTTTAAGACAACTAATTATTTCATAGAAGTCAAAGTGAAATATTATGGACTCTTTAGCACTGAAGGTCTCTTTCTCTGTAGTTATGACATCCCAGTTTGGTTGTGTTGACTGCTTACAGGCATGACAAACCAAGAGTAATATACATTTGACTGGCTGAACTCAGCAGCAGCAACGACGGTGTTACCCTCTGATTTGTCTAATCATTTGGTTTGCTGACCTATTTTTTTCTGAAAGTAGCCAAAAAGAAGACATTCCTGTATGAAAAAATGTACACAATGAATGGTATATTTTATATATCCTAAAAATTATAGACAGACTCTATTTTAGTAAGGGAGGATATAATAATGGAGGAATAAACAAATGACCTACAGCAATATGCTCTTCTTTCTCTTTTCGGTATTGCCACTAATAAGCTGTATGTTGGTGAAGCAAATACAGCAATGCAAAAAGTAGTAGCATATATATGTTCACACAGCATGGTAATGTTTATGTAATATGCGTATTGAAACGCTAGACTTTGTACCTTGTAGCAACAGATTATGTTTAAAGTAACAAATGAGTTAAATAATTAAATGAACTTATGAAATGAACTGAACAGAAATTTTAAAATAAAGATGGATTTAAAAAAAAAAACTGCATCAGATGTGATCAGTTTAATTTAGAAAAAAACAAGTGAGAAAAGCTGCCTCAGTCCTGAGGCACAGGTTACCTAATAAGGTTAATAATAATGACAAAACCTTCTAAAGAAAATAAAGCTTTGAAGGTTCTTGAGCTTCCGTTGTGCCTCAGTGGCATTCTGTTAGGTTAGATGACCTTTGACAACACAAAAAAATAACCTCAGAATGAGCTGTTTACACCTGTTAGAATGTCATACAGCATGTTACTGGGCTTTCCCCCCGCTTACTGCTTTAATACTTCCTCTCCAAAAAAATCTATTCGTGTACCATTTGAGGTTGTTGATACTGAAATGATTACAGATTTACACAGAACAAGCATTCTGACACAAGGAAATAAAATTTCCGAGCAGTTTAAAAACAATAAGTAATTATTCATTACTAAATGAATTTTCATATGAACAGACTGGCACTGCCACCCAACCAGCTCCTTTACATTATAGTGAAAAACAAGTTCTTTTTAACTCTGTCATCCAAAGAGGCGCTTAGACACAGAGCAAGAACACTGAGCGGTCGATTATGACCGATTCAGCTGCTGACAACCAAAAAGCACGGAACAGAAAGTCACGCAGCCAGAAGTAGAAAAGACTTAAATCCACATGAGCGCTGTATTGGTAGGTTAACATAAGTCCACTGAAAAGATTTATGGAAGTACAATGTTTAATTAAGTTTAAATCTCTTTTGCAAAATAAAAATGTGTGTATTTCTTTTGCAATTGATTTCTGTGATGATGTCCTTTTGTCTTTTCTCATACAATATATATTGATCAGCAGGGTTTTTTGTTTTGTACGCCAACTTCAGTCTACATCAAGCTCCTATGGTCTCCTAGGTCTAATGAACAGTGTTAATATACAAGACAAATGCATGCTCACAGACACAGTTTGCTATCTAACTAAACAAATTCTATTACAGCAGCATTATGTGTATGAATGACAAAAAGATGGTCTGTTAGAATCTGTGTTCACTCCAAAGGAAACCAAAAGATACTAAATATTGATAAATGATGCCTACTAGACATGTTAGTAATAA
Source organism: Pundamilia nyererei (assembly GCF_000239375.1). Taxonomy (NCBI): domain Eukaryota; kingdom Metazoa; phylum Chordata; class Actinopteri; order Cichliformes; family Cichlidae; genus Pundamilia; species Pundamilia nyererei. The sequence continues at coordinate 210,453 of NW_005187753.1, read as the reverse complement.
TGACTCTATACTAGCTAAAGTTCTAAGATGACAGCTGAGAAAATCTGTCCTATCCTGCTAACATTATTTATCCTGTTCAACCTTTTTTATCAAGTTACCTAGTTACGATTAAGTTGAGCTCATGATTACGATTAAGTTGAGCTCATCTGCCACAGAAATTAGTAAGAAAACTGAAAACAGTTTGGCTTCATTTAGTTCTCTTATCTTATTTGTTCAAATCCAGAAAAATCCACATTTTATTCAGTCAAAAATTGTATTTTATTTGGCTTTAATCCCGGCGGCCACCAAGTTAATGCACACAGTAACACAATAACAGTCCAACATTGCTGCCAATAGAATTAAATAAGATAATATGAAAGTATGTGGGTAAATGTAACATGACTAACTGTGACCTCATATGACTGTATTTGAACGCTGACTTACATGATATATTACTTTGTATGAGTATATGATTCCTGCTTGAGTCAGATCAAATCCAGATAAAATTTCAGCGAAGAACCATGACTGCATTTCGACTTCCTGACATCATAAATGGAAGATTATATTATTGTGTTTACGATATTACTTTCATTAATTAAGATGCCAAGTGAAATAAAATGTATATTTAGTATATTTTAGCTCAACCAAGCAGATCATAGATCTGCTGTCAGGGTGGATGCTCAATTAGGGACTCTGCATGACCCTTACATGCCCAAAAAGTATAAGCAGTCCTACTGCTCTATAAGCCACAAGTATTATCACACACACACACACACACACACACACACACACACACACACACACACACACACACACACACACACA